>NW_020175529.1:1183694-1189364 GCF_003031525.2 Neophocaena asiaeorientalis asiaeorientalis
CAGCCTGAAAATTTACAACTGCTCAGTTCTAAGAACTTTGAGTTATTGGAGACTCTTCCATTTCTCTCACAACCCAAATACTATCCGACAGGCAATCCTGTTATATTTACATCCAAAGTGTATCTTAAATCTAACCCTGTCTCTCTCTTTCCTGTTATCACCCTCAATGAGGTCATCAACATTTCTCTCAGAGGTGACTTCAGTAGCCTCCTAGATAGCCTTTCTACCCTCTAACCCCTTGCTCTGTTCTCAACAAAGCATGTAGAATGATCATTTTAAAACAAATATAGTCATATTACTCTTCTGAATAAAACCCTTAATTTGTTCTACATTTTACTGAGAGGAAAGTCCAAAGCCTTTACAATGTCTGACAAAGTAGTAGCTGATCTGGGCACCCTTAACTTCCTCTTTTCATATCATACTTCTCTCTGCTTTGTTGGTTCTGCTCCAGCTACACTTGTCTTTTTGCTGTCGTAGGGTGTTTGTACCAGTTATGCCTGACATGTAGTTCAAAATTCCTTCAAACCTTCGCTCAGAATTCACCTTCTCAATGAGTTATTCAACTTCTCAATGAGTTGTAATTAAAATTACACCATTCTCCATTCCCAGTTCTCTTTATCGTGATCTCTATATTTTTCCATATCATCTCTCTCTTTCTAATATGTTACAGTATTTATGACATTTGTTTACTATTATCTGATAGAATGTTAAATCCACAAGACTAGAGATCTATGTGTTTTATTTACTTGAGTATTCCAAGTACCTAGATTAATGCCCTGCACATAAAAGATGTTCAAGTTTGTGATTTTGAGTAAATAAATGGATAAATTAGCAGTAATGTAGTTAAGTAGTAGTCTCACAGTGGTTGCCTGAAATCATGATACTTGTTCACTTTATATTTACTTAGGAATAAGATTACAAAGAAAAATAATGTCATTACAATAATCACCATCATTGTTGATAGTATTCTTCTAGATGCCTAGGGATTGTTTTACATAGTTTAATTTGATACATATCTTTGTTATAAGTGTCTATAAATAAGACCACCGAGGTCTGTAAAATTAAATAACTCGATCAGGCTTAAACAGCTTGTGCAGTGGTAGAGCTCAGAGTCTATACCAGGTCTGTATAGACTGAGATTCTACTTTAACCATTCTATGATATTACCACTTTTATAACCACTCAAGTTGCAGGCTGGAATTTTCTTTCCTCACACACATATGCTCTCTTACATGTAGCTGAGTGTCATTCATTTATATGAAACAGCTGCTGCTCATTCAGCCCTGAATTTGTTAATCTGGATTTATTAAAACTATCACTGATACTGTTATTTTTTTTTTCCTGTTGTCATCAACTTCTTTTTTTAAACAATCTGTAACACATTGAGAAATGCTTCTAGGAAATAGCTTTGCAACTCAAGAATAGCACTTCAGAACTAAGTAATTTAATATTTCACAGAGGAAGGTACTGGATGCACCAATTTCCTCAGGGCTTTGTTTGGACTCACAGAAATGACAATGTACTGCTGTGTAATAGGTCTTGAGCTTTCTTCACAATAGCCGTTTTTATGTCGGTGGCCCAGAAATCCTTGTGGCATTCGCCTTAAAGAGGATTCACTAACTCTGCCTTATTTATTTGGCCCTTCTTTTTGTTTTAATGTGTGTGCTGCTGTTACTTGAAGATGGCTTTCTGAAATAAATAATTTTCTTTCCTATAAGTGATTATAGTCATATTTCTTATGAATTTGAGCTCCAATTCAGTTTCCTTTTTAAAAAATAACTTATTTAAGTGTGTCTAGCATGACTTCAAATTCTTGGATAGAAAAGAAAAACCTAGCATTAATCTGATAGAATGCCAGATATCTAAATACAATGAAAACCATATAGAGCTTCCCAGCAGAGAGACCAGAGCAATAGAAAAGATTGAGGAAACTGAATTGTCACTATGATTTAATTTCAAGTGTTCACATTCTGAAGCACTCAGATTTAAAAAAACCCCTCACTTTTACAAGATGACGTATGGTAATTATAGCCTTCAAAAATAAGAAGAAATGATAGCTTAGGTAGAGTGCTGACATGTTTGACAGTTGTAAATTTGCAGAATATTTGCTTAAGAAATGCAGGTTGGATAAATACACAATTACTTTTCATAGTGGAACTATTTACCAATGGTGCATTATGACAGGATGATTGAGAGATCCTTACATCAAGTTTAATAATACAAACCTTAATCTAAACCTATATGCCTTTGTGGAATGAAAGGGGAGAACTGAGGTTGGGGATGCAGATAAATGACATTATTCTAAAGAGAGCCAAAATTTTAAAATAGTTGTTAAACTATTTTGATTAACTTGAATCTTATATATCAAGAGCTGTGAATCTTTATGAATATAATATTATTACTTAAAAAACTTATAGTGAAAAGTTGCAAACTGCCTAGGAACCTTGAATTCCACGTATGTATAAAGTTTTGTCTTTGGAACTTGGGGCCATTGGAAATGTAATTCTTTTATCCATACAGAAAGTATTCTTTAGTTAAAGATTCTGTTGTTTACAATAAAGTTGTATGGTGGGTAGTCACGTGTTGAATACCTCTATCTGTCTATCGACCCACAACCTAGGAACATACAATCATAAAACAAAACTCAAACACTAATATTATGCATATTTTGAAAACAATTCCAGAATTATAGATTCCTATATATTTGTTGCTTTCCTCACCCAGGGTAATTTGCCCACATAAATGGGCAGCCTTTAGCTAATTTTATATTTTATCATCTAGGATTTCTAATCACATTTCATATCAATAAACAGGCATTACTGAGTTTAGAAATATTTGATTGCTATGTATAACGTTCACACACCTATATTCCAAAAAGTCTCAAATAAATTATTCTTACTGCTGACCTCCAGTTTTTCTGTAGTCAAAAAAGGATTAAGGAAATCTTTCTGAAAGATTTAAACCCAGAGATCAATGTCAAAACTTATACAGATTTTCAATAGGCATTTTGTTTAGGTACACACAAAGTTATTAATTGGAAGAATACTAGTTTAAAAAGTTGGTTTGTGATCACATCTAGGGAAAGAAAGAAGGCAGGTGACTTAGTGTAATCTTCTTGTAAACATCTTGGTAAGTGGACCTCCTAGTAAAGGGACCAATGATGCTTGCTAGGAGGCTAGTACTTATCTATGAAATGCTTTTAGCAAGATGTTTCTTCTTTAGGATTGTTTACAGTAAACAAACATGTATTGTAGGAACTTATGAGGCATGGCTTCCTAGAAAATGTCATGCAAGCCACATAACTGAGGGTATAAGGTGGAGATGTTTCATAATCTAAACTCTCCTCACCCATTAAGGTATCCCATAAATCTCAGGGGGCACCTCTTATATTACTCTGAGTCAGGGAGTACATGCCTACTGTTGACAGAAAAGACATAGTCATATGAAATGTTCACTGTCTCTAACTTACCCATGCTCCTTGACTGCTTGTATCTTTGAAATTACTAGTAATGCTTGCTACTGAGTAAGACCTCTGATTTGTGTGAATCTGACTTTATTCAACGTGATCCATTAACATTAGCTAAGGAATCCTCAGAATTCACTTCTCCACTGATTACTAGTTCATATCTTCTATAGCAGATACATGGTATTTTTTAAATAAAATGTTAACTTCGTATAATTCCAATAAGGTATAATTTAATGAATAATTTAATAGTTCTTTAATAGACCTAGGGCACTCTCTTCCTACCAAATATGTAGGTAGCCAGTGCTTCAGAAATTAAGGCCCCTCCCAAATTATTTCTTGGGTAGGAATTAGATATTTTAAAGGGTTTTAACTCAGAGACAATTAGATTATCATTCTGTTGATCATTTAATGTTTAATAATATTATAGTTATTTGAATAAGTTAAAGGTCTGAAAGACTTGTTCCTTTTAATAGAAAATTATAGCTTATTCTTGATAAATTTCAATTGTATTTTAATCTGCATAATCTCATCTTCTCAAAGCATCTAAAAGATTGAAACCCCAAACTTTCATTTCTAGTGCATTAAATATTTGGTGCATTTTCTTTCAAGTTTCTGCCTGTTTATGTCTTGTAGCCTAGTCTAACAAGAAGTATATGAGATATCTACATGAGAAATAGAGAGAAACTTCCAATTCTCTTTCAAAATTCCAGAGAAGTATACAATCTAAGGGTGTGAGATTATATCTCATTGTAGTTTTGATTGGCATTTTTCTAATGATTAATGATGTTGAGCATTCTTTCATGTGTTTGTTGGCAGTCTGTATATCTTCTTTGGAGAAATGTCTATTTAGGTCTTCTGCCCATTTTTGGATTGGGTTGTTGGTTTTTTGTTATTGAGCTGCATGAGCTGCTTATAAATTTTGGACATAAATCCTTTGTCAGTTGCTTCATTTGCAAATATTTTCTCCAACTTTCTGCTTTTAATATGTTTTCTTTGTATTTAATTATTGACAGTTTGATTAATATGTGTCTTGGCGTGTTTCTCCTTGGATTTATCCTGTGTGGGACTCTCTGTACTTCTTGGACTTGATTAACTATTTCCTTTCCCATATTAGGGAAGTTTTCAACTATAATCTCTTCAAGTATTTTCTCAGTCCCTTTATTTTTCTCTTCTTCTGGGACCCCTATAATTCGAATGTTGGTGTGTTTAATGTTGTCACAGAGGTCTGTGAGACTGTCCTCAATTCTTTTCATTCCTTTTTCTTTATTCTGCTCTGCAGTAGTTATTTCCACTATTTTATCTTCCAGGTCACTTATTCGTTCTTCTGCCTCAGTTATTCTCCTATTGATCCCATCTAGAGTATTTTTAATTTAATTTATTGTGTTGCTCATCATTGCTTGTTTCATCTTTAGTTCTTCTAGGTCCTTGTTAAATGTTTCTTGCATTTTGACTATTCTATTTCCAATATTTGGGATCATATTTACTATCATTATTTAAAATTCTTTTTCAGGTAGACTGCCTATTTCCTCTTCATTTGTTAGGTCTCATGGCTTTTTATCTTGCTACTTCATCTGCTGTGTGTTTTTCTGTCTTCTCATTTTGCTTATCTTACTGTGTTTGGAGTCTACTTTTTTGCAGGCTGCAGGTTCGTACTTCCCATTGTTTTTGGTGTTTGTCCCCAGTGGCTAAGGTTTGTTCAGTGGGTTGTGTAGGCTTCCTGGTGGAGGGGACTGGTGCCTGTTTTCTGGTGGTTGAGGCTGTATATTGTCTTTCTGGTGGGTAGGACTGCATCTGCTCATGTGTTTTTGGGTGTTTGTGACCTTATTATGATTTTAGGCAGCCTCTCTGCTAAGGGATGGGGTTGTGTTCCTGTTTTGCCAGTTGTTTGGCATAGGGTGTCCAGCACTGTAGCTTGCTGGTCGTTGAGTGAAGCTGGGTGTTTGTGTTGAGATGGAGATCTGTGGGAGATTTTTGCCATGTGATATTATGTGGAGCTGGTAGGTCTCTTGTGGACCAGTGTCCTGAAGTTGGCTCTCCTGCCTCAGAGGCACAGCACTGACTCCTGGCTGCAGCACCAAGAGCCTTTCATCCACATGGCTCAGAATAAAAGAGAGAAAAAGAAGAAAGAAAGAAAGAAAGAAAGAAAGAAAGAAAGAAAAAAAAGAAGGAAGGAAGGAAGGAAGGAAGGAAGGAAGAAAGAAGGG
>NW_020175529.1:1189435-1348499 GCF_003031525.2 Neophocaena asiaeorientalis asiaeorientalis
CCACTGCTTCTGAGGCTGCTGGGAGAGATTTCCCTTTCTCTTCTTTGTTCTCACAGCTTCCAGGGCTCAGCTTTGGATTTGGCCCTGCCTCTAGGTGTAGGTCGCCGGAGGGTGTCTGTTCTTCACTCAGACAGGAGGGGGTTAAAGGAGCAGCTGCTTCGGGGACTCTGGCTCACTCAGCCTGGGGGGAGGGAGGGGTACGGAGTGCGGGCGAGCCTCCGGCGGCAGAGGCCAGCGTGACATTGCACCGGCCTGAGGCATGACATGCGTTCTCTAGGGGAAGTTGTCCCTGGATCCCGGGACCATGGCAGTGGCGGGCTGCACAGACTAACCGGAAGCGGGGTGTGGATAGTGACCTGTGCTCACACACAGGCTTCTTGGTGGCGGCAGCAGCAGCCTTAGCGTCTCATGCCCATCTCTGGGGTCCGCGCTTTTACCCGCGGCTCATGCCCGTCTCTGGAGCTCCTTTAAGCAGTGCTCTTAATCCCCTCTCCTCACGCACCAGGAAACAAAGAGGGAAGAAAAAGTCTCTTGCCTCTTCAGCAGGTCCAGACTTTTCCCCGGACTCCCTACTGGCTAGCCGTGGTGCACTAACCCCCTGCAGGCTGTGTTCATGCCGCCAAGCCCAGTCCTCTCCCTGTGCTCCGAAGCCCTAGCCTCAGCTCCCAGCCCCGCCCACCCCGGCAGGTGAGCAAACAAACCTCTCAGGCTGGTGAGTGCCGGTTGGCACTGATCCTCTGTGTGGGAATCTCTCTGCTTTGCCCTCTACACCCCTGTTGCTGTGCTCTTCTCCATGACTCTGAAGCTTTCACCCTCCACCACCTGCCATCTACGCCTGCGAAGGGGCTTCGTAGTGTCTGGAAACCTTTCCTACTTCACAACTCCCTCCCACTGGTGCAGGTCCCATCCGTATCCTTTTGTCTCTGTTTATTGTTTTTTCTTTTGCCCTACCCAGGTACGTGGGTATTTTCTTGCCTTTTGGGAGGTCTGAGGTCTTCTGCCAGCATTCAGTAGGTGTTCTGTAGGAGTTGTTCCACGTGTAGATGTATTTCTGGTGTATCTTTGGGGAGGAAGGTGATCTCTGCGTCTTACTCTTCCACCATCTTCCCCTCGTCCCCCCAAATTTCCCCCCATTATTTCTTGAATGTGCTAACATGGTGATGAACAACATTGTCATTGAAGTTCTCTTGGTGACACTGAAGAGTCTTTCTATAGTCCTTAATTTATATTGACAAACAAAGCTAAAAGAATTCAGCACCACCAAACCAGCTTTATAACAAATGCTAAAGGAACTTCTCTAGGCAGAAAAGAAAAACCCACAACTAGAAACAAGAAAATTATGAAATGGAAAGTCTCCCTGTTAAAGGCAAACATACACTAAAGGTAGGAAATCATCCACACACAAAGCTAGTAGGGAGGGTAAAAGACAAAAGATGTAAAATCATCTGTATCCACAATAAGCAATTAAGAGATAAACAAATCAATTAAATGTAAAATATAATATCAAAAACTGTAATTGTGAGGGGAGCAGAGAACAAATGCAGGGTATCTAAAATGCATTAGAAACTAAAAGATCAGCTACTTAAAACAAGCATATATATATACTTTATATATATATATATATATATAAACTATATATATAGACTGCTATAAAAAAACCTCATGCTAACCACAAAACAAAAAATCTATGGTAGAAATACTGAGAAAAAAGTAAAAGGAATCCAAACTTAACACTACAGATAGTCATCAAATCACAAGAGAACAAAAGAAGAAACAGGAAAAAAAAAGACCTACAAAAATAAATCTAAAACAATTAATTAAATGGCAATAGGAATATACATATCATAATTCCTTAAATGTAAATGGACTAAATGTTCCAACCAAAAGACATAGACTAGCTGAATGGATACAAAAGCAGGATCTGTATGTGTGCTGCCTGTAAGAGACTTACTTCAGATCTAGAGGCACATACAAACTGAAAGTGAGGGGATCGAAAACGGTATTCCATGGAAATGTAAATCAAAAGAGACCCAGAGTAGCAATACTCGTAATAGACAAAATAGACTTCAAAATAAGGACTGCTATAAGACACAAAGAAGGATGCTACATAATGATCAAGGGATCAATCAAAAAAGAAGATATAACAATTGTAAATATATATGCACCCAACATAGGAGCACCTCAATATATATGGCAGATGTTAACAGACATAAAAGGAGAAATTGACAGTAACACAATAATAGTGGGGGACTTTAACACACCACTTACATCAATGGACAGATCATCCAGGCAGAAAATCACAATAAGGAAGCACAGTCCTTAAATGACACATTAGACCAGATGGAGTTAATAGATATTTATAGAGCATTCCATCCAAAAGCAGCAGAATACCCATCCTTTTCAAGTGCACATGGAACATTCTCCAGGATAGAGCACATACTGGACCACAAAGTGAGCCTCAGTAAATTTAAGAAAATTGAAATCAGATTAAACATCTTTTCCAGTCACAATGCCATGAGGCTAGAAATCAACTACAAGAAGAAAACTGCAAAACTCATAAACAACTGGAGCCTAAAAATATGCTACTGAACAACCAATTGATCACTGAAGAAATCAAAGAGGAAAGACAAATGAAAAAGAAAACACTACGATCCAAAATCTAAGGGACACAGCAAAAGAAGTTCTAAGAGGGAAGTTTATAGCGGTAAAAGCTTATCTCAGAAGAAAAGAAAAATCTCAAATAAACAACATAACCTTATGCCTAAAGCAACTAGAGAAAGAAGAACGAACAAAATCCAAATTTAATAGAAGAAAAGAAACCATAAAAATCAAAGCTGAAATAAATGAAATAGAAATGAAGAAAACAATAGCAAAAATCAATGAACCTAAAAGCTAGTTCTTTGAAAAGATAAAAAAAAATTGATAAACCTTTAGCCAGACTCATCAAGAAAAAAAAAAAAAAAAAAAAAAGGAGAGGGCCCAAATAAATAAAATAAGAAATGAAAAAGAAGTTACAACCAACACCACAGAAATACAAAGGATCATAATAGAATTCTATGAGCAACTATACACCAATAAAATGGACAACCTAGAGGAAGTGGATAAATTCTTAGAAAGGTACAATCTCTCAACACTGAACCAGGAAGAAATAGAAAATATGAACAGACCAATTACCAGTACTGAAATTGAATCAGTAATTTAAAAACTTCCAACAAACAAAAGTCCAGGACCAGATGGTTTCACAGGTGAATTCTGCCAAGCATTTAGAGAAGGGTTAACACCTATATTTCTGAAACTATTCCAAAAAATTGCAGAGGAAGGAACACTTCCTAATTTATTCTATGAGGCCAGCATCACCTTGATACCAAAACCAAAGTTATCACACAAAAAATTATAGGCTAATATCACTGATGAAAATAAGTGCAAAAATCCTCAACAAAATCCTCGCAAACCAACTCCAACAATACATTAAAAGGATCATACATCATGATCAAGTGGGATTTATTCCAGGGATGCAAGGATTTTTCAATATCTGCAAATCAATTAATGTGATAGATGACACTAACAAATTGAAGAATAAAAACCATATGATTATCTCAATAGAAGCAGAAAAAGCTTTTAATAAAATTTAACACCCATTTATGATAGAAACTTTCTAGAAAGTGGACATAAGGGGAGTATACCTCAACAAAATAAAGGCCAAGTATTTATACCTGTGAGGAAGTATTTCCCACATCATTTATCCTCTCAAGGAGTTTTTGTTGCATACCTATTATTAGTCTGGTACATTTTAGGTACAGAGATAGTGATAAACAATTCTCTATATTCAGAGATATTAATGTCACTGAAGTCAGGCTTTAAACTTTTTTTTTTTTTTTTTGCGGTACGCGGGCCTCTCACTGTTGTGGCCTCTCCCGTTGCGGAGCACAGACTCCAGATGCTCAGGCTCAGCGTACGTGGCTCACGGGCCCAGCCGCTCCGCGGCATGTGGGATCTTCCCAGACTGGGGCACGAACCCGTGTCCCCTGCATCGGCAGGTGGACTCTCAACCACTGCCCCACCAGGGAAGCCCTAAACAGCATCACATACAGAAAATTATTGCAAGTGATTTGGAGGAGAAATGCAGAATGCTGTGAGAACTTGTAATGAAGGGACTAGGCTAATTTTATGTTAAAACCTTAATGTTGATTAGATATCAGCCATGTGAATGAGGTTTGGGGCTTGGGATGGTGGGTGAGAGAAGGGAAGAATATTTTAGGCTGAGGAAACATTGTATGAAGCCCTAAGGTGGGAAGGGGAACAGTGATTTCAAGAAACAGCAAGCAAAATGCCTTAGGTGTAATGAACATAACGGAACACACATAATCAAGGGTAATGTCATTTTCACAAATTGTATGCTTGGACCTGGTAGAAAAAAAGGTTTGAATAAAATTCAACCACTTGTTGTATACAAGGATTAGACTGAGTTATTCCATGATCTGGTAGAGCACAAATTTGAAAATTACTACAAAAGAGTTCCTAGTGTGTACCAAGTTCTTCAGGGGCCATCTAGTCTAGATCAGACAGTGATCGTAGGACCCTTAAGAAATGAGGTCTCTGCCACAGTCAGTAGATGGGAAAGGAATACATTGGATGTCCCATTCTTGCTTTAGCATAGATGAAAATAACCTTGAATTTTGGCAGTGTCCCAAGACTTATGCTATTACCAAAGGTTAGTGTCAATTTCAAGTTACCTGGGGGTTGTCAAATCTATACCTGCTTTATGTGCCTGTTACTCATTTTCAAGTATTAGCTCAATCTTCTAATCCTCCTCCCGACAGCCTGGCTGTTACTTCACTTGTTAGATTATGAATTTCTTTCCCCCATACCTTAATTTAAAATTGAAAAAGAGAATCAAAATCCTACAGCAGTGCTTAATTGCAGGGTTCTGTTCAATAACTGAATTGGCCACACACTAAAATATCACTTTGTCATATAGATGATTTCTTCCAGACATCTAATTCCCCAAATACTCATCCTGGTTCACAAGGTGAAACATTTATTATTTGAAAGGAGAATGGCAGTCAGAAGTGTTTGTTAGCTCTTTTAAAGCTGTGAGAAACAGTGGCTCCTACTTCCCCCACTTGATTATTTGTGTCACATGGGGAGGATGAGGTGACAAACCTTAAAGAGATGTTATCTTGTGCTTTTTTCTTCACTTCATTTCTCAGCTCCCTTGGCTTTTCCTTTTCTAACACACAAAGCCAATAGTTTCCAAGTCATGTAATATTTTAAAGGAGTTTAGTTAGCGATGGATCAACCTACTAAATTGAATCTTGGCTTGTAGATTGATGGATTGAATTCAGTCCAGATGAACAGTGACCAGACTTGTTGCTCTCCTGAAAACAAAAATGCAGGCAAAAACTGCTTCATAAGTCAAGTCCTGGTTATAATCTCACCCTCAGTAAAGTATGTAGTCATCATTTCACTGGCACTTTCAGATAGCAGTTTTTCTTCTTAAAGGGACCATTTACAGCCATTGCTTTCCATGATCATGTGTTTATTTGGAAGAGAAATACATTTATTCCCATGATCAGCCTTTAGTGAGAATGAGGGGCATGTGTGAGATGGTGTTAACTCTGTACTCAAGACCAGTGTTATTTGTAGAGAAACTTTCTCAAACTATCCTATTTTAATTTCTGCTTTTATTCCTCAAACCTCAGGCTAGAAGAGAGTCTGTACACCTAGAGTAAACAAGAATAAGACCGATATTAATAATTACTATTTTTAGTCTTAGTTACTAGTAATTTTTCATGTTAATTTTTAAGCTACTCCTAATTTTTAATTACCATAATTATAACCACCCTTTGTTTTTGATCTTTCTCTTGTGCTTTACTTTATTCACAACTACTCTCTGTATAGCGTGACCATATGTGTCTGTTTGCTTGGGATAAGTCCTGATTTTGCCTGTTTCACTAAAAAACACCCTAGTTTGGATGAATAGGAAACTCATAGATATCTGAAAGGTCGAGATATTCAGACTTGACTGCTAGCACTAGAGCCTGTATTACCTAGAACAATGCTGTGAAGACCATACTGCAACCACCACTGGGAAAAAGTTCCTAACATTGCTGAAGCTGAAAGTTAGATGTTCTTGCTAGAACCTCTCTTGCTGCAGCCACTGAAAGTTGGATCTTGCTAAGCACCCTTTCCAGAATGGATTTCTTGCAACACCTGTTTCATCATGCTTTCAAACCCAAGACTCACAGGATTGTTTGTGACTGACAGAGCCAAGAGACAAGGAAGGCTGGGCAAGTGAGTTAAAATTTGTACAGTTGGACTAGTCATGCAGATATAACATAGGATAGTCCACAAACATGTAAAAATTGTTTCAAACCTGGGGATTCAATAGTCACAACAGTTTACCATCAGAATTGTTCCAAATCCATGCCTGTGTCTATGTATAGGTAGGAAGGGAGAAACAAGGAAAGAGTACAAAGGATGCTACAAATTAGCTGTAAAGTTTAATTTCTTAAAAGAAATGTCTGAAAACAGCAGAACAAACAAAAAGCCGTGTAAAAACAATAAATAAATAAAATGAACAAAACAGAGTATTTGAGTACAAGTGAAGCCCTGCCTGTTAACAAAGAGTCCAGATCTAGTGTAAATCTGTAGGTTTGAATTTTATATTACAATGACTTTTTATAATAAAACTAGTTTCTTTTTGTGTAAAACTTCAGAGAAAACCACAAGCTATTTCACAAAGTTCAAGTAATTGATAGAAATTCTAAAACTGCTCTTGCAAACTGTTTGGATCCATGAAAAGAAGGAGCCCTTTGGGATTGATGCTGTGAGGATTTTAAGGTAGATTCTCCCCTTCCTCTTGTTGACAAATGCCTTTGGATTTTCCAAATTCTTTCCATGTTGAAGAGTAGGTGACTTTTGGGGGTAACTTATTTTGTGAAACATGGACATAAAAAATCAAATATTAATACTGTTAGATGATTTTTAAAATTAATTTTTCTTGGAGTATAGTTGATTTACAATGTTGTGTTAGTTTCAGGTGTACAGCAAAATGAATCAGATATACATATACATATATCCACTCTTTTTTAGATTCTTTTCCCATACAGGTCATTAAAGAATATTGAGTAGAGTTCCCTGTACTATTCAGTAGGTCTTTGTTGATTATCTATTTTATATATAGTAGTGTGTACATGACAATCCCAATCTTCCAATTTATTGCCCCCCCCATCCCCCTTGGTAACTGTAAGTTTGTTTTCTACATTTGTGACTCTACTTCAGTTTGGTAAATAAGTTCATTTGTACCATTTTGTAGATTCCACATATAAGTGATATGATATTTGTTTTTCTCCGTCTGACTTACTTCACTGAGTATGACAATCACTAGGTCCATCCATGTTGCTGCAAATGGCATTATTTCATTCCTTTTTATGGTTGAGTAATATTCCATTGTATATATGTACCATTTCTTCTTTATCCATTCATCCATCGATGGACATTTAGGTTGCTCCCATGTCTTGGCTATTGTAAATAGTGCTGCAATGAACAGTGGGGTGTATGTATCTTTTTGAATTATGGTTTTCTCTGGATATATGCCCAGGAGACAATGATTATTAAGGCAGACACTGTTAGATGCCTACTCAATATCCATTTACTCTTTTGTTCACTGACAGAAACTATTGTTTGGGATGACTATGTGCACAGCTTAAAAAAAACATTTCGGGCTTCCCTGGTGGTGTGGTGGTTGGGAGTCCGCCTGCTGATGCAGTGGATATGGGTTCATGCCCCAGTCCGGGAGGATCCCACATGCTGTGGAGAGGCTGGGCCCATGGGCCATGGCCACTGGGCCTGCGCGTCCAGAGCCTGTGCTCTGCAATGGGAGAGGCCACAGCAGTGAGAGGCCTGCGTACCACACACACACACAAAAAAAACATTTCGCTACCTTCCAATTAGAGCTCGTCACATGACACAGTCTCGTCCTATGAGAAATAAGTAGAAGAGTGCTTTTATCCTTCAGTCCCTCCAGGAAGTAAAGTGGAGGCAGAGTACTAAAGCAGTGCTGGCTTCTTGTTTCAAAGTTTAATCATTTTCCCACTACAGAACTTGGAAATTTGAATGAAACTGGTGCATAAGAGAAACAGCAAATGCACAGACATAAACTCTACAGAGTCCTATACTATTTATATGGCTAGGAACTAGTGTTAATGAATAATACTTAGAAATCATAAGGGCTTTGTTAATACAATTTTTGTTTAATAAAATCTTACTTAAATCTCAAGCTCTAAGCTAATGTACTTTTCTCAGTTAAGAACATCAACTGCATATTCCAAACATTTGTTCAATGAACAGACATCAAAACATGAAGCTAACATTGCTCTCTATATTTTTGTATCTCCTTTACAACAAATATTGACAACAACTATTCAATATCTGCAAACAGTAATGGATTGGGAAATTTGCCAGCAGTTCTCAGTATCAACTGTTGCTTTAATCTGGCTTAAACCATGAGTTATTTTTCAGGTTTCAGCAGCCTCTCAATTATTGCTCCATTATAGTTGTAAAGTTAATCCCACAAATATACTTTTACAACCAATAAGTATGGTGTCTTGTGCATCATTTTGGGCATTGCTAGAAGCATTTTCTATTGATACAATAGCAAGATGTTTCATCAGTATAAAGCAGTATCTCTCTAACATTTTTGCAAACTGTTTACGAACAAAGGAATAGACTATCTCTTGCTGGAATGCACTGCTTTATAGTGCTTTATAAATTGTTTTCTCTCCAAACACACTCAATATTACTATAGAATAAAAATTTTTCTTTTCTTAACTAAATTTGAATAACTCTAGTGCCATGGCATATATTCTATTCCAGTTTTATTTTTACATGATGCTGCTGAGCTGCATTAGAGTTTTATTTGATTTTTAGGAAATACATTTTGATGATAACAATGCCATCAAAATCTGGATGAACTATGAAATTTTAATATCCGAGTACTCTTTCTCTACATTAATGTTCCATTTATACTTATAAATATGCAGTTAAATTTACATACAGTTCTTAGCAATGGTGTTTTTATTGCTTTATAAGAATTAGGAAACATAAAATAGTGACTACTGAAAAGTTGCATCTTATGGTGAAGGTACAGTAGAATTCTGTTTTATTAGTTTAGGATCTGAGTATGAAAACAAGGCTTTGGAGGATATATGATGAAGCTCATTTTCTATTATTACATTTTTGGAAACAAATTCCATATATATTTATTAGGTTAAGCTTGTTTGATATTCAACTTCTTTCTACTTGTTTGTTTATTTAATTGATAAATCAACTTCTGAGAGAGATGTTCCAAAAACCTGCTATGTTAATAAATGTGCCAGTTTCTCCTTGCAGTTCTGTTAATATTTGCTTTATATATTTTAATATTTTACTAGATTCATTAAATTATAAAATTATATTTTCTAATGAATTTAACACCTTCATTTGTATTAATATTTTCTTCTTTAATTCAAACTTACTATCTGATGCAAATATAGTTATACTAGCTTTTTTTAACCTTTGCCTGAAATACTGTTTTAAATTACTTATTTTTAATGTTTCTGTGAGTGTACTTTTTCTGAGGTTTTTATTAGCAGTGTCTACCTATATTAAAGCTGATTTAGAAAGAAACTGAAAATATGATTATATCTAATACCTATATTAAAAGCCCCATATCTAATTGAAATTGCTAACAAAACTTTCTTATAAAGAAAACTCCAGGCCATGATAGTTTCACAGATAAATTCTATCAAAAGTTTAAGGAATAAGTAATATTAATCTTATAAAAAGTCTTTCAGAAAATTTAGAAACAGAAAACTTTTTCTAATTTATTTTATAAAGCCCAATGATAGTACCCATTTCTAATATTAGAAAACCAGATATTTCTTGACATTACAAGAAAATTACAAATCAGTGTTGCTCAACCACATATATACAAAAATACTCAATAACATAACTAAAAGAATAAGTATATCGTGAACAAGTGGGATTTGTCACAGAAATGCAAAGTTCTTTCAATATTTATAAATCAAACAATGTAGTTTACCATCTCAATATAATTTACATCTCAGTAGATGCAGACAAACTGTTTGACATAATTCTATACCCTTTCATGATCAAATATCTCAGGTAACCAGAAACTGATGAGATCTTTCTGAATGTATTAAAGACCATTTTTTTATGGACTGAATTATGTTTCCCTCCAAATTCATATATTGAGGCCCTCATCCCAAATGTGACTGTATTTGGAAATAGGGCCTTTAGGAGATTAAAGTTAAATGAGGCCTTAGGGTGGGGCCCTAATCAGATGGGATTGATGTCCTTATAAGAACACAAAGAGATCTCTCTCTCTCTCTTTCTGTTTGTGTGTGTGTGTGTGTACGCACACACACACACGGCTGCACACAGAGGAAAGACCATGTGAGGACACAGAGAGAATGTGCCAGCTACAAGCCAAAAGAAGGCTTCATCAGGAACCAACCCTGCTGGCATCTTAATCTTGGACTGCCAGCCTCCACAACAGTAAGTCGTGGAGCAAATAAATATCTGCTGTTTAAGCCACCCAGTTTGTGGTACTTTGTTATGGCAGCCCAAGTCAACTAATACAGCATCTATAAAGGTCTACAATAATCTTATACTAAATGGTGATGTAATGAATATATTTCCTGGAAAAAAAACAAAAGAGGCAGGGATGTTAATTCTTACCATTTTGGTTCAACATGAGATTAGAAGACCAGGCCAGTACAATAAGAAAAGGAAAAAACAAAGAATTAAGGATTGCTTTTATTTTTAGATAGCAAGAGAGTCTACATAAAATAATTTAAGTAATCTACTACAATACTATAACTAAATTGCTAGAACTAATAAGTAAATTTAGCAAGACTGTAGCATACAAAGTCAATTTACAAAATTCAATTATATTTTTATGAGAGCAACAGTTGGAAGAAGAAATATAGATAAACCGAATGATTTACAATAGCATCAAAAACTTCTACACTACAAAAATAAAAGCTATTGTTGAAGTTAAAGGTCTAAATAAATGGGTATATACATCTCATGGGTTAGGAAGTCTCAATATTGTTATCAATTCTCATCAAATTGATCTATAGATTTTAAAAAATCCCAGAAACAGTTTTAATAAAAATTAATAAATTCTAAAATATATATGGAAATGCAAAGATCTAAAATAGCCTAAACACTTTTGATAAAAAGAATAAAATTTGAGGATTTATACTACCAGATTTTAAGATTTACAAAGCTGCATTAATCAAGATAGTGTGGGATTTGTGTAAAGATAGACAGGTCGTTAAATCTGAATAGAGAGTCCAGAAATAGAGCCACATATATGCAATTTAGTTGATTTTTGACAAAATCACTCTGGTAATTAAAGATGAAAGTATAGCCTTTTCAAGAAATCATACTACAAAACCTGGATAAACACACGAAACAAGATTAACTGCATTCCTTAGCTCATACTAAACACAAAAAATTTCCAAAGGATCATGGACCTACATATAAAAGCTAAAGCTATAAAATTTATATAAACATAAGAGAAAATCCTTGGGATTTTAAATCTTAGTAATCATGGGATAAACTAAGATTTCTTAGTACAAAAAACCAAACACTAACCTAAGAGTAAAAATAAAAATGTATGGATGGATTTCCCTTTTGTAGAGGCCTAATCCACGTCAGCTATTTTTCTGAAATGTGCGCAGTTGAAATATTTACCTCAAATGGGGAAACTCAAAGGAAAAAAACTCTCATCTGCCTCTTCCTGATTCTGAACCTGGATCAAGCAGTCCCACAACCTTCATTCCAGCTCGCTCCTCTGAGTGTCTATTCCTCCTCATATCCATAGAGACACTATTTTGATTTATACAGCACTAATTCTTCCTATTTTCAGTACCTTAGTGTTTGATGTGGAGGGGGAATAACAAAGCATGAGCTCACAAAGTCTTCTTAACTGAAGGTTTCAGCAGTATTTTTAGACAAATTAAAAGATAAAATCCTAAGTGAAAAAGGAAGAAGGCACATCGTCTTCCGTGGATAAAAGCACAACAGTGTGTGTCCTGGGAGAGCCACACAGGCACTGATGTGAAGGCTGTGGTTGCTGGGTGACTTGGAGGTAAACAGATTAAGGGGTTGGGGGGGGAAAGGACATAAAGAGGAAACAAAACACATTTGTCAATTTCATAATTTAGTCCAGGGCTGCCTTTTGGTCATTCAAAGCACTTTGCATTACTAAGCTATTTGGACCACATCCCCATCAGCTGCCACAACTTTGAATCCAGAATGACAGCACAGATTATAAAATGAAAGAAAGTAATATCACCAAAGACTAGCTCATTAGTAAATAGCACTTTATATAAAACCTTTTTAGTGGCTCAAAAATTAATACTAAGTTTGAAATGTTTGACTTCAGCCCAAGAGTAGAATTTCTTTTATGCCATCAGGGTAATCAGTTGAATGATTTCTGGGAAAAAAAAAAAACAACATGAAAAATATGCACTTTCTCCTAGTTCAACAAGTTGGCATGCTGTTTCTGCATGTCAGCAGTGGAAAGAAAAAACCTCTAAGCTTTCCATGATCACAGGTTTTGGAGAAGAATGCTTCTAAACAACCATATTTCTGAAGTAGGCTAAAAATATTTCCACTTACTTACTATTAAATTTACATATCTTGGTAGAGACAAATGTTACCAAATCACAAACTCACGCCTTTGTATTTTTTAAAAAGCAGGTAATGACTGCATTTTCTAGTTGGTGGGTCTGGGAGTAAATTACACTCATTTGTTCCTCTTATCAATTTTATTCAAACTAAAAATAATGATTAAAATGAGCTAGTAAAGCAAACTTGAAGGAAAAGATTGGAAGGGAATAACTTTGATGATGTGATGAAGGTTGTTCTGGAGTGCTCATTTGTATGTCTGAGTAGTATAAATTTTTTTGTAATTGTCATTGGGTGCTGCAATACTATTTCCAGAATACTTCTGTATAAATCTTGGTATGAGTATTTGACGCCTGAAGAAAGACTCAAAAATTTGTATTTGAACATCAACAAAAAAATGTGATTTTTAATATCCTTGTCCATATAGTTCTTTATGAATACTGTTATTGTGCTAAATATACTTTTACTTTGTCTTAATTTTTATATGGCAAGGGGTATTAGTTTTCTATTGAGGTACTAATAAATAAACACAGACTTAGTGACTTAAAAAAAAACCCAAACCTTTTATTATTCTACATTTCTGGAGGTCAGAAGTCTAGAATGGGTTGGCAGGGCTCTATGTTCCTCTGGAAGCTCTAGGGGAGAATCAATTTTCTTGCCTTTGCCAGCTTCTAGGAACTGCCCACATTCCTTAGGTTGTGTACCAATCTCTGCTTTTTCATCACATTTCCTTCTTTTATTCTGACACTTATTGCCTCCCTCTTATAAGGACCCTTGTTAATAACAATTACATTGGGCCCAACAAGATAATCCAGAATAATCTTCCCAGCTCAAGATTTTTAATTTAATCACATCTGCAACATCATTTTGGCAATATAATGTAACGTCTTCACAGGTTCTGGGGATTAGTATATGAACACATTTTGGGGGAAGGCATTTATTCTGTGTACATGTACAGGATTTAATATTAGAGTATTTGTGACTACATTTTAAAATATATAAAATATTTTAAAAGAAAACTAATGAAGTATAGATATAGATCAATAAAATGAGGAAAATTTAAAAAAATAACCTCTAATTTTACCATCTAGAGATAACCACCACTGAATTATCTGATATATCTTTTCAGATTATTTATTGGGTACAAGCCTGCCCACACTTATATATTTTATAAAAATTGAAAGAAGTATGACATTTTACTATAAATGTTTGTTTTGACATAACAATACTACTAGGAGTATCTTTCATCTTAATAAATATTCACCTTTAGTATATTTACCAGCCAAGTATTGCCTTTTTTTTTTTTTTTTTTTTGGTACACAGGCCTCTCACTGTTGCGGCCTCTCCCGTTGCGGAGCACAGGCCCCGGACGCGCAGGCTCAGCAGCCATGGCTCACGGGCCCAGCCGCTCCGCGGCATGTGGTGTCTTCCCAGACGGGGGCACGAACCCGTGTCCCCTGCATCAGCAGGTAGACTCTCAACCACTGCACCACCAGGGAAGCCCTGCCCTTTTTTATATATCTATACTTATTAGCCCAGTGGATTAATGCTGAAATTTGTATTGGCACATACTTACATCATTTTCTTAGGCTAAATATCTAAACATAGAATTGTGTCAAAGTAGGACATTTTATTTTTTTAATTATTGTAATATGCGTTATCAAATTATTATTTGCTAGCTGTATTTAGAGCACTTATTTTCTCAAACATTCCTGCATCTTGGTAATGTGATTTTATTTTATCTTTGTCAATTTGTTGGAAGAAAATTATATCTGACTTTGGTTTTAGCCTGATTGAATCATGACACAAACTGCTTGCAAGTCAAAATATCAGGAAGTCCATAACAGGGACTTGGATGTAGATTGTACAATTCCCACTAATAGAAGAGAGGAGATGAAAAGTTCCATCCATTGATTCTTTCATTTGTGCCTTCATTCATTCATTTAATTTTTAGTCCTTACAGATTCCTTTTACTGTTAAGAGGCAGGAGATAAAGCAATGAACAAGACTGTCAAGGTCATTATTTTCATTCTTACTGTGTTTTGTGTGTGTGTAAGAGGGTCTCACACAATAAACAAGCAAACATCTAAGTGAATGAGATAATTTCATATAGTGAAATGTACTGAAAGATGAAACAGGATGGTGTGGAGTACACTCTATTTGAAATGAGAATAGATTGAATATGAAGGAGCCAGGTATGTGGAGAGCTGGGGACTGAACATTGGGCAGGCAATTGCCCTGAGTTACAAATGAGGGAACTGAGATGAGGACTATATGGCTGGAGCATCTTGTCTTGAGCTGGTTAGCACTGAAGGTCAGCAGGGCTTGGTGTGGAGACCTGTAGACCACTGTTAAAAAAAAAAAAAGATTTTTTTTCTAACTTCAATGAGAAGCCACTGTGGGATTTTAAGTGGCAAAATATATAATGTAATTTATGGTTGAAACAGCTTATGTTGGCTGATACATAGAAAATGGTGTGCTATGTTTCCAGAGGGAAAACAGGAAGACCAGTTAGGAGCCTATTTCAAAGGGCTGCTGGATTGATTTAGGGTGGCAGCAGTAGAGATGGAGAAAACTGGGTGGTTCAGGGATGTGTCTTGGATCTATAGTAGTGTTCTTCTCTAGGCTATGGGTACTACACTAAGGAACTGAAATCGGATTCTCTTGTTTATTCCATACTCTCCAAAGCTCCATCCCCAAGCTGCAACGTGTCTTCAGTACTCATCTGATGTTCATTTTAATGAAATAGAAATAGCTACACCCTGATCCAGTAGCAGTCAGAGAGGGCTCTTAATGTGAGTTAGGACTAAATAATTAGAAGTGAAGAATAAAGGCAGTTCTGTCCAATAAGACATTTTTAAGAAACCAATCTTTATAAGTTTTCTTTTTTCTCTTTTGGTTTGCTTGTTATGGGTGCCTGAAATAACCACCAGTTTCTTTCATAGTGAGGCTTTGTTTCCAGAATGCCACTGTATAAACACAAACAACTTATCTAGAAGTAATAACTCATTAGCAGTCTCTAACACTTTAGCACAAATTAGATTATATAAAGATGACTGAATTTAAAGTTGAATGTGTCCTTAAAAGATCTTCTAATGTGATGGTTTGGGCTGAGTTTTCCAGAAGTGGACCTAAGAAGAGGATTAATAATAAATGTTTGGGATTAAAAATATATGTCTAATAAAAAATGTTTATTAGAATTTTTTCCAGGAAAAGGATTAAGGGAGTGAGAGGGAGAAGGGAAGGAAATCAAGCAAGGGTGCACCACCAGGCCAAGTTGCACAGACACAATACAGCAGCAAAGCTCATACCTACAGTTGTCCCACGTGGGGCAAGAGAGCTGGAGTATTGAGCTCCCTGTCCTTCACAGATGTCAGTCATTGGTTAAAGACTGAGACATGGAAACATGAATCCCTGTGTCTGCAGGTAGAGTCAGCTCTCTGTGTCAGCCTGAGGGAAGCCCGCTGATGAAGACCCAAAGATACAGGCCATTGGGGAATAAAAAGCACACCCATCAGGAACTGCACGCACTAAGATGGACAAAGGATCTCAAGCATGATAGCATCTGGGTAGTGGGGTCAGGAATAGTAAAGGTAAGGGGTTTTGAAAATATCATCAAAGCCCTCAGACAGTTGACTCTAATTTAATCAAAAAGGGAGGTTATCCTGGGTGGGCCTGACCTAATCAGACAAGCCCTGTAAAAGACACGTGAAGTAGCAGTAGAAGCTAGCCTATTGACCTTGAAGGAGCAAATTGTTATATTGTGTAGGCCAAATGGGAAGGAACCGTGGGCAGCTTCTAGTGGCTGAGGGCCTCACTCCTACAACTGCAAGAAATTGAATTCAGTCAACTACCAGGCAGGCTGGAAAAGTCTCCACTGGTAGCTTGCTACCCAGAGCCCCAAATGAGATCACACCCCCTCCAACAGCTTTGATGCCCTCTGCAGATGGTGCCCTATAGTGCTGTATCCAGACTCCTGAGCCATGGAATCTGTGAGATAATAAGTGTGAGTTGCAATAAGTTGCTAAGTTTGTGGTCATTGGTTAAACAGCACAAAAGTCCAATATATACAAAAACAAATAACCTAATTAAAAAATGGGCAAAAGATCTGAACAGACACCACACCAAAGAAGATACACAAAAGTCAAATAAGCATAAGAAAAGATGATTAGCATCATATGTCATTAAGGAATTGCAAATGAGAACAACAAGGCGATACCTCTACATACCTATTAGAATGGCCAAAATCCACAACACTGACCACACCAAATGCTGGTGAGGACTTGGAACAATACAAACTCTCATCCATTGTGGGTGGGAATGCAAAATGGCAACAGCATGTTTGGAAGATTGTTTGTCAGTTTCTTATAACTTTAAGTATATTCTTATATATGACTCAGCAGTTATACAACCCTTGATATTTACCGAAATAAACTGAAAACTTACATCTAGCCAAAACCCTGCACATTCATGTTTATACTGATTTCTTACTCTTAAGTTCCCAAACTTGGGAGCAGTCAAGGTATCCTTTAGTAGATGAATGAGTAAACAAACTGTGGTACATCCATGGGATATTATTCAGTGTTAAAAAGAAAGGAGCTATCAAGCCATGAAAGACATGGAGAAAACATAAATGCATATAGCTATTTAAAAGAAGCCAATCTGAAAAGGCTACAGACTGTTTGATTCCAGCTATATAACATCCTGGAAAAGGCAACACTATAGAGACAGTAAAAAGGATTAGTGGTTACCAGAGGCTTAGAGGGAGGGAGAGAAGGAGGGAAGAAAGGATGAATAGACAGAACACAGGGGAATTTTTAGTTCAGTGGAACTATTCTGTATGATGCTATAATGATGGATAATCATCAAAACCCATAGAATGTACAACACAGAGAGTGAACCCTAGTATACACTATTGACTTTAGTTAATAACAATGTAGCAATATTGGCTCACCAATTGTAACAAATGTACTACACTAATACAAGATGTTAATAATAGGGGTAACTGGGAAATAGGCATGGGGGAGTAAATGGGAAATCGCTATACTTTTCACTCAATATTTGTGTACACCTAAAACTGTTACAGAAAAAAATCTGTTAAATTAAAAAAAAATTTAAAAAAAAAATAGAATCAGGATTAGTAATCAGGTAATCCTATTGCATTCTTATTACTCTTATTTCTACTTTACCAACTTTTACTGAGATCCAATTTATCTCCATAGCCTAATATATGAGTTCATTTTAAAGAAGTTTTATTCTCATTTTCCTGTTGTATGTGTGTATATATATATTATATATAATATATATATTCAACTTTATTAATTACAGAATTTAGATCCTTTCCTCTAGATTCAGAGAATTGAGGTAAAAGCTTCAATTGTGTTACTTGAATATTCTGCTTGCGTTTCTTAAAGTCTAACTTGACTATTCTGATACTACATGATTTGTTACAAAAAAGTGTTATGATAATTCTATTTGAACTTCAGGGGAAGCTAATTCTAGTGACTGGGGAAGCTCTCTGCCTTTCCCTTACACCGCTCTTTTATCTCTTTTCCCCATTTTTGTAGTTTAGCAAGGGCTGTTCTGAGTGAGCTTAATGTAGGTACAGTCTGATTATGGCTGCTTTGCTCCATAAACTCCTTTTTCTAACAAGGTCATTTCCTGAATCAGGAATGTCCTGGTATCACATACTTCCCACTAAAAATGTATGTCTTAGAGTGATAAACCTGTCCCAGAGACTTAAAAACTGCATGTAATTTATGCTTATCACACAAATAGTGTCTTATTCTTTTTTCATTTAGAATCATAACAGATATATTTTCATTATATCATCTTATTATATATATGAATATATGCATATTAATACATATACAGTTAGCCCTCCATATCTTCAGGTTCTGAATCTGCAGATTCAACCAACTGCAGGTTGAAAATATTCAGAAAATAATTCCAGAAAGTACCATAAAATCAAAACTTGAATTTACCTTGTGCCTGCAACTATTTAAATAACACTTACATTGTATTTATGACTATTTTCATAACATATTCATTGTATTAGGTATTATAAGTGATCTGGAGATTAGTTACAGTATACAGGAGGAAAATGGTCCCCAGGTTAGGTGCTTTTCACTTCTCTGTTTTCTGCTTCCCTTTATGATTCTCATCTATAAAAGTATAGAGTGAATTAAGCCTTTTTTTCTGCTTTTTTTTTTCTCCATTCTACTCCAAATGCTTATCTGGGCAATGTTTGTTTTTTTTTTTAGTTTAATTAATTTTATTTATTTTTGGCTGTGTTGGATCTTCGTTTCTGTGCGTGGGCTTTCTCTAGTTGCGGCGAGCAGGGGCCACTCTTCATCACGGTGTGCGGGCCTCTCACTGTTGCGGCCTCTCTTGTTGTGGAGCACAAGCTCCAGACGTGCAGGCTCAGTAGTTGTGGCTCACGGACCTAGTTGCTCCGAGGCATGTGGGATCTTCCCAGACCAGGGCTCAAACCCGTGGCCCCTGCATTGGCAGGCAGATTCTCAACCACTCTGCCTCCAGTGAAGCCCCTGAGCAATGTTTAAATCATTGCTTTTGTGTTTAGGCTGGGAGGCTGCACACTTCTCATTTATGAGCTAACGGTTAATCCTGTGTTTCAGAGGAACCAGAGGGGTAAATCAGACAGTAGTTCCCCTACAATCTTTTGAATCCTGGCCTTTTCCCAAGAGAAGAAGAGGTTAAAGGGGGCTTATGGATGTATATTTTCCTTGCTTTAGGTTGAATATATATCACCCAACAGGAGTCTAGGTCACTGTAAAGATTCTTGGATCAAAGGGCTCCTTTTTGATGGATCATCCTTTATTTCTCCTGCCTTGTATTTGGTCAGCTGCCCTGAGTCCTGTTCCCAGATTAATGATTCCTGCCTCTGCTCTAACTCAGTTCCCTTCATTTTTTCCTCATTGTTAGGGCATGACTGAGAAAAAATAAAATTCACATATTTTTACTCCCTCTTACAATGCTGTGGACGTGGTCCCCAAGTTGGGTGCTTTTCACTTTTTCTTTGTTTTTGCTCCCCCAGTTTTTTCTTCCCTTCTTTTGTTCCTCTGTTTTTGTTGTTGTTGTTGTTCCCTTTCTTTTATCTGTAAGAGCTGTTGATGAGTCTTTCAGAATGACTCTCTTCTCCAGTGTGTGCTGTTCTTCTGATAGGGGAGAGGCATATAGGATCATGAGATACCACTTGGTTGAATCCTAAAATTTATTTTTTTGTCACTTGTATTTCAGAGTGTATTTTATTTTATCATTCTGCTTTTTATTAACACAATGTATATTCCCTTCTTAGTTTGGGTTTTTCATTTGTTTGTTTCTGTTGTTCTCATTTGGAGAGTAGAGCAAATATCCAAACATTCCAACCTCAGCAGATAACATGTAGAATATACACTGATGCTTCTAGGCAAGGGGGATCAGTACAAGGACAGTAACAATCCTGAAAAACAGTAGTTGGGAAAGTTTTAGAAATTACTCAATTATACTTTTGTACCCAGCTCCCAAGATTTGTTTTATCACTCTTGTCTCTTTTTCTATGGCCAATTGGAAAAACATTGGAATGCATTCTGAATCAAACCTCCCATCCCTGACCTCTCCACCAAAAAAAAAAAAAAAAAAATCAGAGATAAAATCAGCCTGTTCAGATACTCTAGTACTTGGGCTATGGGAACTAGTATTGTTTGAACACATAGGTTTCATCATGCACTGTGCTAGGTACTTTGCTCGTGCAATGGGAATTTAATCCTAAAATAATTATTTTTGGTTAAACGTAATTACCCTTAGACATATTATTCAAGGCATAACGTACTGTGGTACAAAATGACCTCGTTTGAATGGTAGGAAAGATGCCATGCTAGCTTTGCCTCTGGGCCTCTCGATTTTAATGCAGAGCACATTAGAGGTGTTATAAATTTCAGAAAGTTTAAATTAATCACAATACTCATGTTCTCCAGCTGGTGATTGGTGGTCCCTTAGTAAAAGATATAAAATTATTATGAAGAATTTGAAAATTCACATTTATTTTTATTAATCTGTTCATTATTTCATTTCCTGTCCCAAGAGAATACAAACTTCATGATGGTGTATAGTGCAGGACACATATGATTATATTTGAGCTAATTAACAAATATTTGTTGAGTAATGAAAAGAATGATCTTGTACCAAGATGTCTGCAGATGCAACATAAAATATATCCTTGCACATAAATATTAAATATATGTTTATATTATATGAATTTTAAATAAACATTTATGGTGTGATAGGCATTATGTAGAATATTGGGGGTTCAGTAATGAGTAAAAATTAGTAATGTACCTAATGCACATTAGGTACATTAATTTATTTAAATTAATTTAAATAAACACAGAAATAAATGTGAAATAGCAACTGTGTCAAATTCTAAGAAGGACTCCATTTCTCAATTAACAAATAGTTTCTGGATACTATGTATTTGTCTATTTGCTTATGATTTTTCCTTATTGCCTCTCCCAACTATGTGGACAGAGATTTGGTCTATTTCATTTACTGCTAAATATATTCCAATCTATAGGACAGTTTCTGGAACATAATAGGTTCTTAATAATATGTATTCAATGAATAAGTGGGAGTAAAGATAAATTTGAGGTATTCAAAGAAATTAGTAAAGACAACTCTGACATAACTGAATTCTGTGTTCTGAAGAATGGATAGGTATTATTTAGATGAAAAGAGATGGAAGACTGTGTCAGGCAAAGGGAAATGTTATATAAAAGCCCTGCATTAGAAATAAGCATAATAAATATGAAGAAATAAAGAAGGCCGGGGGCAACATGAAGGGAGAAGGAGAGAAAGTATGGTGCTGAGGAGGCAGGTAGGTGGGGAGAGATCTTCTCCAAGACCTTAGTAGACCATGCTAATAAAAATTATCTTTCCTCTTACAGTGTTGAAAATCACTGAATAAGTGTAAGCAGTGGAGTGAAATAATCGGATTTGTACTTTAAAGCAATCTCTGTTGGTAATTATTCGTAGTGAAGGTGGCAGGGACACTCATAGAGAGAGTATAGTTGAAGAAGAGAGGACCTAGGATAAAGCTTAGATAGTTTTATTATTTAATGTCTGTTAAAGGGGCATCAGATGTTGAAGGAGTCAGAAAGAAAAAAAAACAGTGAGATAGGAGAAAAACAGAAGTGTGGTAGTATAGTGGAAGGCAAACAAAGGAAATATTTTAAGAGGGGAGGCCATAGTGTTCAATGTTACTGAAAGGTAAGTTGAACTGTAGAAGAATTTATCAACAATGCCCTAGGTATAAAGACATAGAGATAATTGTTGATTTGAGCCAGAGGAAATTAAATGACTGTGTATTAAACACACATACACACACAACACATACACCAAGATAAATGCTAAAACTGTTTGATAAGAGCAATAATATGTAACTGAGTCCAGAAGGAACTAAGACTACTGCCAGAAGCCAAATTTCAGAGAGACCTGAAAAGCTTAAAACCTGAATTAATGATGAAGTTTGGGAGAGAACGTCTTTTCTTTGAACTTAAAACTTTGGGTTTTAACAGTTAATGTGGGTATAGGAGACAGGGCTTTGGATATATGCAAAGTGGGGAGTTGGAACTGAGATACTGTAATAAAGGCTAGATCTTCAAATGACTACGAGTGGAGAAAGAATAAACAAAAACAAAGAAACAAAAATCCTGCTCCCAAGGAAAGAGAGACAACAAGGTATTTTGCACTCATCACTCTCTGATCTCGTGTGGAAAATAAACTCTGTGTTGAAAATCAATAACCAGAGTTCTGCTGTCATTCATATGAGGAGTCTGAATGTTTACTTTTTTAGAGTCTGGAAAACCTGCAGACAAGAAATTCTGTTTAATATGCTCACAAGCACCTTGTGACAGACCACGGCATCAATACCAATACTTTTTGGAGAGAAACACACCTGAAAAAGCTCTCAGAATTCTCACAAATTATGCTCACTCAAATATGGGCTCAAATTCCAAATTGCATCACACGTGAAGACACAAGCCACCATGAAATAGAGCAAAAACAACAAACAGCAATTTTAAACTCTCAAGGGCAAAAGATATTGTAATGATTAGGTAAAGACTATAAAATAACTGTATAAAATGTTTAAAGCATTAAAAGACAGCATTTAAAACATGAGAAAGGGATAATAGAAAAGCAAGATTAAACAGGTTACTTTAGAAAAGAGCCAAATAAAACTTATAGAAATGCAAAGTAGAAATATTTCAGTTAAAACTCAATGAAAGTGTTAAAATTATATTGTGAATAGCTCAAGAGAGAATGGCTTAATGGTTTGATATAGATATATAATGAAATGTATGAAGAAAAAGAGAATGAAAGAGCTGTAGTTACAGGTAGATAAAAGAAAGTTTGATATATTTAATTGGAATCCAGAGGGAGAAATCCAGACAGTTCTGGATAGACAGTATTTTAAGGGATATTTTTTAGACTTTTCTAGAATGAAAGACAGAAATGCTCAGATTTAGGAGCCACAATAAAACACAAACATGATAAACAAATGCAATCCATATTTAAGCAAATTTTGGTAAAGTTTTAAATTTCCAAAAATAAAGAGAAGATCTTAAAATAATCCAAAATGAAACAAAAATTATGCATAAAGAAAAAGCAATGAGGGACTTTCCTGGTGGTCCAGTGGGTAAGGCTCCATGGTCCCAATATAGGGGGCCCAGGTTTGATCCCTAGTCAGGGAACTAGATCCCAAATGCATGCCACAACTAAAAGTTTGCATGCCACAACAAAGGGTCCGCGTGATGCAACTAAGATCCTGCATGCTGCAATGAAGTTCCCACATGCCGCAACTAAGACCTGATGCAGCCAAAATAAAGGAATAAATAATAATAATAATAAAGAAAAAGCAATGATACCAACAGCAGACTTCTCTTGAGCACCAACTGAATTTAGAAAATTGTACAGAAAATTTAAAGAGTTAATTTAAATAACTATCAATATATGTTTTTTTATGTAAGTAAACCATAACTTATGAATGAGGCAGAAAAATTCATTTTTTAGGTACATTGTAGAAATTTTATCAGCAATACATTCTCACTAACAGAACTTCTAAATGATGTATTTCAGGAACAATTATGTTGAATATAGAGAAGAAGATTATGGCAAACAAAATAAAATGGTAAACATGCAGAAACCAAAAAATAAAACAAAAACGTTGAAATAAAAGAATAATATCCTCATAAGATTATTTTGAGAATTAAAAAGATAATAGTTTTAAAGTGTTTCAAGTAGTACTATGAACATGGCCAACAATTTATAATTGTTTGTTAAATAAGTAAGAAAAAAAATGAGGGGATATATCACTAACATAGAACTAAAATATTTGACAAAGAAAGCATGAATGTTTAATAGTGTTGAGTACTTTATGATCATAGTTAAAATACATAAATTCTGTTTGGGGAAGAAATATATATTGTTTTCCTTTAGAATTTATTTAGTGTGTCTAAATTTAATCATTAAAATATACAATTAAATTATTAGATATCAAAATGCACATGGGATAAATGGAAAAAAATCAGTCAATTTAAAATATCAATTTTAGATGGATTTTTGAAATACTAGTCTGTCACCTTCTCAGTCTGCTAGCTTTCTGATTAAAATTGTTATTCCTTGACCTAACAACTTGTCTCTCGGTTTATTGGTCTGTTGTGTGGTGAGCAGAGTGAACTTGGGCTCAAGAACTTGTCCAAGGCCTGGACTGAGCTCAAGATGGTGGAGTAGAAGGATGTGAGCTCACCCACTTCTCACAAAAACACCAAAATCACAACTAACTGCTGAACAACCATCAACAAAAAAATGCTGGAACCTACCAAAAAAGGCCACCCTATATCCAAAGACAAAGAGGAGGCCTCAGTGAGACAGTAGGAGGGGCACAATTATGATAAACTCAAATCTCATATCCGCCAGGTGGGCAACCCACAAACTGGAAAACAATTATACCAGAGACATTATCCCACAGGAGTGAAAGTTTTGAGCCCAACGTCAGGCTCCCCAGCCTGGGAGTCTGGCAACGGGAGGAGGAGTCCTCAGAGAATCTAGCTTTGTAGGCTAGTGGGATTTGATTACAGAACTTCCAGAGAACTGGGGGAAACAGAGACTCTACTCTTGGAGGTGCACACAGACTTGTGCACAACAGGACCCAGGGAAAAAGCAGTGACCCCATAAGAGACTAAGCCAGACCTACCTGCTAGTACTGAAGAAGGGGGAGGCTGGGACTCATTCTGAGGACAAGTACACTGGCAGTAGCAGTCCTGGGAAGTATCCATTGGCATGAGCCCTCCTGGAAGCCACCATTAACCACACCAAACAGCCTGGAGGCTCCAGTGCTGGGTCACCTCAGGCCAAACAACCAACAGGGTGAGAACACAGCCCCACCTATCAGCAGACAAGTGGATTAAAGTTTTACTGAGCATGGCCATGCCCACCAGAGGGACAAGACCCACCTCCACCCACCACCAGTCCCTCCCATCAGGAAGCTTGAACAAAGCCTCTTAGATAGCTTTATCCACCAGAGGGCAAACAGCAGAAGCAAGAACTACAGTCCTTCAACCTGCAGGATGGAATCCACAATTGCAGAAAATTAGACGAAATGAAACTGTGAAGGCCTATATCCCATATGAAGGAAAAGATAAAACCTCAGAGAAACAACTAAGTGAAGTGGAGATAGGCAGTCTTCCAGGAAAAGAATTCAGAATAATGATAGTGAAGATGATTCAGGATCTCAGAAAAATAATGGCGGCAAGGATCGAGAAGATGCAAGAAATGTTTAACAAATACCTAGAAGAACTAAAGAACAAACAAACAGAGATGATGAACAATACAATAACTGAAATGAAAAATATACTAGAAGGAATCAATAGCAGAATAACTGAGGCAGAAGAATGGACAAGTGACCTGGAAGAGAGAATGGCAGAAATCACTGCCATGGAACAGAATAATAATAAAAAAAAAAAGAATAGAAATGAAGACAGTCTAAGAGACCTTTGGGACAACATTGAATGCACCAGCATTTGCATTAGAGGAGACCCAGAAGGAGAAGAGAGAGAGAAAGGACCTGAGAAAGCATTTGAAGAGATAATTGCTAAAAACTTCCCTAACGTGGGAAAGGAAACAGTTACCTAAGTCCAGGAAGTTCAGAGAGTCCCAGGCAGGATAAACCCAAGGAGTAACACCCCAAGGCACATAGTAATGGTGTGGACAAAAATTAAACACAAAGAAAAAATGGACAAAAATTAAAGACAAAAAATATTAAAAGCAGCAAGGGAAGAACAACAAATAACATACAAGGGAACTCCCATAAGGTTATCAGCTGATTTTTCAGCAGAAATTCTGCAGGCCAGAAGGGAATGTTATGATATATTTAAAATGATGAAAGGGAAGAATCTACAACCAAGAATACTCTACCCAGCAAGGCTCTCACTCAGATTTGATGGAGAAATCAAGAACTTCACAGAGAAGCAAAAGCTCAGAGAGCTTCGCACCACCAGACCAGGTTTGCAACAAATGCTAAAGGAACTTCTCAAGGCAGGAAAGAGCCCAGCAACTTAAAACAACCTTGTATTTATATAGATTGCTATATCAAACTGCCATGGGAACAGCAAACCCAAAAAATACAACAGACACACACACACACACACAAAGAAAAGAAAAAAAAAGAGAAAACAACGCAAACAGAACATTAAATTTGGTCATCAAACCACAGGAGAAGAGAACAGGAGAAGAAGGGAAGAAAAATGACCTAAAAAAACCCCCCAAACAATTAAGAAAATAGCAATCGGAACTTACATATCAATAATTACCTTAAATGTAAATGGATTAAATGCGCAAACCAAAAGACATAGACTGGCTGAATGGATAGAAAAACAAGACCCATACATATGCTGTCTACAAGAGACCTCCTCAGTCCTAGGGACACATATAGACTGAATGTGAGGGGATGGAAAAAGTATTCCATGCAAATGAAGATCAAAAGAAAACTGGAGTAGCAATACTCATATCAGACAAAATAGACTTTAAAATAAAGACTGTTAAAAGAGACAGAGAAGGACACTACATAATGATCAAAGGATCAATCCAAGAAGATGTAACAGGTATGAATATATGTGAACCCAACATAGGAGCACCTCAATATATAAGGCAAATACTAGCAACCATAAAGGGAGACATTGACAGTAACACAATAATAGTGGGGGACTTTAACACCCCATTTTCATCAATGGACAGATGATCCAGACAGAAAATCATTAAGGAAACACAGGCCTTAAATGATACATTAGACCAGATGGACTTAATTGATATTTATAGAGCATTCCATACAAAAGCAGCAGAATACACATTCTTCTCATGTGCATATGGAACATATTCGAGGATTGACCACATGCTGTGCCACAAAGTGAGCCTCTGTAAATTTAAAAAAAATTAACTCACATCAAGCATCATTTCTGATCACAACACTATGAAATTAGAAATCACTACAAGAAAAAAACAGTAAAAAACACAAACATATGGTTGCTAAACTATATGCTACTAAACAACCAGTGGATCACTGAAGAAATCAAAGAGGAAATCATAAAATACCTAGAGACAAATGAAAACGAAAGCACAATGATCCAAAGCCTATGGGATGCAACAAAAGCAGTTCTAAGAGGGGAATTTATAGAAATAAAATCTTACCTCTGGAAACAAGAAAAATCTCAAACAACCTAATCTTACACTGAAAGCAACTAGAGAAAGAACAAACAAAACCTAAAGTTAGTAGAAGGAAAGAAATTGTAAAGATCAGAGCAGAAATAAATAGAGATGTAGAAAATAATAGCAAAGATTAATGAAATTAAAAGCTGGTTCTTTGAAAAGATAAACAAAATTGATAAACCTTTAGCCTGACTCATCTAGTAAAATAGGGAGAGGACTCAAATCAGTAAAATTAGAAATGAAAAAGAAGTTACAGCTGACACCACAGAAATACAAAGGACCATAAGAGACTACTACAAGCAACTGTATGCCCACAAATCGGACAACCTGGAAGAAATGGATAAATTCTTAGAAAGGGACAATCTCCTGAGACTGAATGAGGAATAAATAGAAAAGGTGAACAGACCATTCACAGGAACTGAAATTGAAACTGTGATTAAAATACTCCCAATAGGGCTTCCCTGATGGCGCAGTAGTTGAGAGTCTGCCTGCCGATGCAGGGGACACAGGTTCATGCCCCAGTCTGGGAAGATCCCACATGCCGTGGAGTGGCTGGGCCTGTGAGCCATGGCTGCTGAGCCTGTGCGTTCAGAGCCTGTGCTCCACAACAGGAGAGGCCACAGCAGTGAGAGGCCTGTGTGCCACAAAAAAAAAAAACCTCCCAATAAACAAAAGTCCAGGACCAGAGGTCTTCGCAGGTGAATTCCATCAAACATTTACAGAAGAGCTAGCACCTAACCTTCTGAAACTATTCCAAAAAACTGCAGAGGAAAGAAAACTCCCAAACTCATTCTTTGGCCACCATCATCCTAATACCAAAATCAGACAAAGATACCACAAAAAAAGAAAATTACAAGCAAATATCACTGATGAACATAGAAAAATCCTCAACAAAATACTAGCAATCCGACTCCACCAATACATTTAGAGGATCACACACCATGATCAAGTGGGATTTATCCCAAGGATGCAAGGATTCTTCAATATATGCAAATCCATCAATGTGATACACCACATCAACAAATTGAAGAATAAAAACCATATGATCATCTCAATAGATGCAGAAAAAGCTTTTAACAAAATTCAACACCCGTTTATTATAAAGACTCCAGAAAGTGGGCACAAAGGGAACATAACTCAACATAATAGAAGCCTTACATGACAAACCTACAGCTAACATCATACTCAATGGTGAAAAGCTAAAAGCATTTCCTCTAATATCAGGAATAAGACAAGAATGCATTTCTATACACAACAAAAGTTCAGAAATAGAAATTCAAGAAACAATCTTATTTACCATCACATCAAAAAGAATAAAATACCCAGGAATAAAACTACCTAAGGAGAATAAAGACCCATACTCTGCAAACTGTAAGATACTGATGAAAGAAATCAAAGACGACACAAACAGATGGAAAGATACACCATGTTTTTGGATTGGAAGAATCAATATTGTCAAAATGACTATACTACCCAAGGCAATCTACAGATTCACTGAAATCCCTATCAAATTACCAATGGCCTTTTTTACAGAACTGGAACACAAAATCCTTTTTCACAGAACTAGAACACAAAATTTGTATGCAGACACAAAAGACCCCAAATAGCCAAAACAATCTTGAGAAAGAAAAACAGAGTTGGAGGAATCAGGCTAACTGACTTCAGGCTATACTACAAAGCTATAGTCATCAAAACAGTATGGTACTGGCACAAACATTGGAAATATAGATAAATGGAACAGAATAAAAAGCCCATAAATAAACCCATGCACCTATGTTCAATTAATCTACAACAAAAGAGGCAACACTATACAATGTGTGAAAAACAGTCTCTTCAATAAATGGTGCTGGGAAAACTGAACAGCTACATGTAAAAAATGTAATTAGAATATTCTTTAACACCATGCACAGAAATAAACTCAAAATGGATTAAAGACCTAAAAGTGAGATCCAACTCTATAAAAATCTTAGAGGAAAACATAGGCAGTACACACTGTGACATAAATTGCAGTAATATCTTTTTCAATCTGTTTCCCAGAGTAATGGAAATAAAAACAAAATAAACAAATGAGACCTAATTATATTCTAAAGCTTTTGCACAGCAAAGGAAACCATAAATAAAACAAAAAGACAACCCACACAGTGGGAGAAAATATTTCCAATGATGTGACCAACAAGGGATTAGTCTCCAAAATTTACAAACAGCTTCTGTGGCTTAATATCATCAAAACAAAAAACACAATCAAAAAATGGGCAGAAGACGTAAATTGACATTTCTCCAAAGAAGACAAGAGACATAAGAAAAGATGTTCAACATCGCTGATTATTAAAGAATGCAAATCAAAACTGCAATGAGATATCACCTCCCACCAGTTAGAATGGTTATCATCAAAAAATGCACAAACAGTAAATGCTGGAGAGGGTGTGGAGAAAAGCGAACCCTCCTACACTGTTGGTGGGAATGTAAATTGGTACGGCCACTATGGAGAACAATATGGAGGTTCCTTAAAAACTAAACATAGAACTACCTTATGATCCTGCAATCCAACTCCTGGGCATATACACAGAGAAAAACATGGTCTGAAAAAATACATGCACCCCAGTGTTCATTGCAGTGCTGTTTACAGTAGTCAAGACATGAAAGCAACCAAAATGTCCATCAACAGAAGAATGGATAAAGAAAATATGGTGTATATATATATATATACATATATATATATATATATATATGTATATATATATATATAATGGACTATTACTCAGCCATTAAAAATAATAAAATAATGTCATTTGAAGCAACATGGATGGACCTAGAGTTTGTTATATGGAGTGAAGTAAGTCACGCAGAGAAAGAGCTATATTGTATGATATCACTTATAAGTGGAATCTAAAAAAAATGATACAAATGAACTTATTTACAAAACAGAAACAGACTTAGAGAATGAACTGATGGATACTGGGGTGAGGGATAGTTAGGGAGTTTGGGATTGACATGTACACACTGCTATAATTCAGAAAGAGACGTGCACCACAATGTTCATTGCAGTACTATTTACAATAGCCAGGACATGGAAGCAACCTAAATGGCCATCGACAAATGAATGGATAAAGAAGATGTGGCACATATATACAATGGAATCTTGCTCAGCCATAAAAAGAAATGAAATTGAGTTATTTGTAGTGAGGTGGATGGACCTAGAGTCTGTCATATAGAGTCAAGTAAGTCAGAAAGAGAAAAAGAAATATTGTATGCTAATGCATATATATGGAATCTAAAAAAAAAAAAAATGGTACTGATGAACCTAGTTGCAGGGCAGGAATACAGAGGTAGACATAGAGAATGGGCTTGATGACATGGGGTGGGAGGGCAAAGCTGGGGCAAAGTGAGAGTAGCATCGACGTATATACACTACCGAATGTGAAATAGTTGGCTGGTGGGAAGCAGCAGCATAGCACAGGGAGATCGGTTCAGTGCTTTGTGATGACCTAGAGGGGTGGGATAAGGAAGATGGGAGGGAGGCTCAAGAGGGACGGGATATGGGGACATGTGTACGCATATGGCTGATTTGCTTTGTTGTGCAACAAATTAAACAACTATACTCCAATAAAGATGTATTTTTTAAAAAAGCAAAAACAAATAAATAAAATGGATAACCCAGAAGGACCAACTATATAGCACAGAGAACTCTGCTCAATATTCTGTAACAACATAATTGTGAAAAGAATTTGAAAAGAATAGGTACATGTATATGTATAACTAATTCACTTTGTCATTCACCTGAAACTAATACAACATTGTTAGTCAACTATACTCCAATATAAAATAAAGTATTTAAAAATAACAATTTTAAAATATCAATATTAAATATCAACTTACATATTTTATTAATGAGAATATAAATGAGTAGCAGTAGACACCAGAATGGGTTGAAAGAAACACTTGTAGGGATTATCAGATTTTACCTTTAAAACATCCATCTATATGTAATTTGCAAGAGACTCATATAAGACATAAAGACTCAGGGAGGTTGAAAGAAAAAACATAGAATCATCAACTAAGATAAAGCTATTACAGTTATTTTAATATCAGACAATAGACCCTAAGGCAAAAAGATCACTATTTGGGATAAAAGCTTTCAATTCATATGAGGAATATAGAGCAATTTTACATTGTTTTGTTTTTCTTGCATATAATAACATAGTCAAAGATGTACTATAAAGAAAAAATGTGACAGATGGCAGGCTGAACGTAATAAATCTACTATCATACAGGGAGATGTCATTCAACTTGCTACTATGAGATCCAAAACCCAAACTTAGTAAAGAAATGGAAGGTTTGAACAACACAGTTAATAAGCTTGTTCTCAAGAACATACATTGAACCCTGAATCCCCAAATTAAAGAGCATGTCATTTTTTTTAAAGCACACATAAGATATACATAAAATTGGCTTTGAAATAAACTGTAATGCAAATTTAACCAAACTCCAAGTAATTAATAACAAGCAATTATATAAAACTACTGTAGTGTTGTTGAATTAGAAATAAATATAAGAAGATAATTTTAAAATACCAAATATATTTGTAAATTAGATATTATACTTCCAAATAACTAATTGGTCACAGAAGAAAACATTATAAATATTTAAACATGAATGAAAAAGATAATATAAGTACTCCATATTAAAACTGAGCTAAATTTTTTTTTATGAAAAAAAAGAAAGGCTAAAAATAAATGAGATAAGCATTCATCTTAAAAAGTTAAGGAAAAATAGGAAAATGAACCCAAAGAAAGCAAAAGGAAGGAGAAATATATATAGCCTACGAAAATTCATTCAAGAAAATGTATAAAAAATTAATAGACTTGGGCTTCCCTGGTGGCGCAGTGGTTGAGGGTCCGCCTACTGATACAGGGGACACGGGTTCGTGCCCCAGTCCGGGAAGATCCCACATGCCGCAGAGCGGTTAGGCCTGTGAACTATGCCCACTAAGCCTGCGCGTCCAGAGCCTGTGCTCCACAATGGGAGAGGCCACAACAGTGGGAGGCCCGTGTACCGCAAAAAAAAAAAAAAAAAAAAAAAATTTGATGGTCTAGTAATCATTTAAAAGTTTTGAATCAGCTCAGTAAAAAAAAAAAAATCCAAATTATTTTAGGAGGAAATTATAAAAAATATTTAAATCATAGATAACTCCATTTCTATACAAAGTCTTTAAGGAAAAATAAATATAGAAAAATTTTAGCAAGATTGTATTTAAATGGTAAGAAAGAAGACATATTAAAGTGGCTTGAAGAATGAATAGAAAAGGTTGAAATTAATATACCAAATACTAATAAAACTTTTCAAAACTTCTTGAGAAAGGAAAGAGAGAGAATGAAGTAGCTTGAGGTAGGGTTTGAATGAGCTTATACTTGGAGAGACTTCAGCATGTTGAAAATCCATAGGAGAATATTATAAGCCAAAAAAGAAGGAAATCTTTTCATTTGTGACAACATGGATGGACCTTGAGGCCATTATGCTAAGTAAAATTAGGCAGACAAAGACAAATACTGTAAGATCTCACTTACATGTGGAACCTAAAAAAAAACAAACAACAACAACAAAAACTAATTTATAGGGAACAGATGGGTGGTTGCCAGAGATGAGGGATGAAGGGGTGGATGAAATGGGTGAAGGAGGTGAAAGAGTACAAACTTCCAAATATGAAATAAATAAGTCCTGGGAATGTAACGCACAACACTGTGACTATAGTTTATAATATTGTATTATATATCTGAAATTTACTAAAAGAGTATATCTTAAAAGTTCTCATCACAAGGAAAAAATGTGTAACTGTGTAGTGATGGATGTTAACTAGACTTATAGTGATTATTTTGCAATATATAAAATATCAAATTATTACATGTACACCTGAAACTAGTATAAAGTTATATGTCAATTATACCTCAGTTTTTTAAAGGAAAGAAAGAAAAACCATAGGAAAGTCTCAGTTGAGAGAGACACTTGTTTTAAATCTTGTTTCCTTCCTCTCTTTTTTTTTTTTAACATCTTTATTGGAGTATAATTGCTTTACATTGTTGTGTTAGTTTCTGCTTTATAACAAAGTGAATCAGTTATACATATGTCCCCATATCTCTTCCCTCTTGCATCTCCCTCCCTCCCACCCTCCCTATCCCACCCGTTAGGTGGTCACAAAGCACTGAGCTGATCTCCCTGTGCTATGTGGCTGCTTCCCACTGCCTATCTGTTTTACGTTTGGTAGTGTATATATGTCCATGCAAATCTATCACTTTGTCCCACCTTACCCTTCCCCCTCCCCGTATGCTCAACTCCATTCTCTAGTAGGTCTGAGTTTTTATTCCCATCATGCACCTAGGTTCTTCATGAGCATTTTCTTTCTTTTTTTTTTTATATATTCCATATATGTGGGTTAGCATATGGTATTTGATTTTATCTTTCTGACTTACTTTACTCTGTATGACAGACTTATGTCCATCCACCTCACTAAAAATAACTGAATTTCATTTCATTTTATGGCAGAGTAATATTCCATTGTATATATGTGCCATATCTTCTTTATCCACTTATCTGTTGATGGACACTTAGGTTGCTTCCATGTCCTGGCTATTGTAAGTAGAGCTGCAATGAACATTTTGGTACATGACTCTTTTTGAATTATGGTTTTCTCAGGGTACATGCCCAGTAGTGGGATTGCTGTGTCACATGGTAGTTCTATTTTTATTTTTTTAAGGAACATCCATACTGTTCTCCATAGTGGCTGTATCAATTACATCCCCATCAAAAGTGCAAGAGGGGAGCATTCCCTTTTCTCCACACTTTCTGCAGCATTTATTGTTTGTAGATTTTTCATGGTGGCCATTCTGACTGGTGTGAGATGATATCTCATTGTAGTTTGGATTTGCGTTTCTCTAATGATTAATGATGTTGAGCATTCTTTCATGTGTCTGTTGTAAATCTGTATACCTTCTTTGGAGAAATGTCTACTTAGGTCTTCTGCCAATTTTTGGATTGGGTTGTTTGTTTTTTTGATATTGAGCTGCATGAGCTGCTTGTAAATTTTCGAGATTAATCCTTTGTCAGTTGCTTCATCTGCAAATATTGTCTCCCATTCTGGGGGTTGTCTTTTGGTCTTGTTTATGGTTTCCTTTGCTGTGCAAAAGCTTTTAATTTTCATTAGGTCCTATTCGTTTATTTCTGTTTTTACTTCCATTTCTCTAGGAGATGGGTCAAAAAGGATTTGCTGTGATTTATATCATAGAGTGTTCTGCCTATGTTTTCCTCTAAGAGTTTGATGCTGTCTGGCCTAACATTTAGATCTTTAATCCATTTTGAGTTTATTTTTGTGTATGGTGTTAGGGAGTGTTCTAATTTCATTCTTTTACATGTAGCTATCCAGTTTACCCAGCACCACTTATTGAAGAGGGTGTCTTTTCCCCACTGTATATTCTTGCCTCCTTTATCAAAGATAAGGTGACCATATGTGCGTGGGTTTATCTCTGGGCTTTCTATCCTGTTCCATTGATCTATATTTCTATACCAGTACCATACTGTCTGGATTACTGTAGCTGTGTAGTATAGTCTGAAGTCAGGGAGCCTGATTCCTCCAGCTCCATTTTTGGTTCTTAAGATTGCTTTGGCTGTTAGGGGTCTTTTGTGTTTCCATACAAATTGTGAAATTTTTTGTTCTAGTTCTGTGAAAAATGCTAGTGGTAGTTTGATAGGGATTGCATTGAATCTGTAGATTGCTTTGGGTAGTAGAGTCATTTTGACAATATTCATTCCTCCAATCCAAGATATGGTATATCTCTCCATCTATTTGTACCATCTTTAATTTCTTTCATCTGTGTCTTATAATTTTCTGCATACAGGTCTTTTTTCTCTTTAGGTAGGTTTATTCCTAGATATTTTATTATTTTTGTTGCAGTGGTAAATGGGAGTTTTCTTAATTTCACCTTCAAATTTTTCACCATTAGTGTATAGGAATGCCAGAGATTTCTGTGCATTAATTTTGTATCCTGCTACTTTACCAAATTCATTGATTAGCTCTAGTAGTTTTCTGGTAGCATCTTTAGGATTCTCTATGTATAGTATCATGTCATCGGCAAACAGTGACAGCTTCACTTCTTCTTTTCCAATTTGGATTCCCTTTATTTCTTTTTCCTCTCTGATTGCTGTGGCTAAAACTGTCAAAACTTTGTTGAATAATAATGGTGAGCGAGGGCAAACTTTTCTTGTTTCTGATCTTAGTGGAAATGGTTTCAGTTTTTCCCCGTTAAGGACGATGTTGGCTGTGGGTTTGTCATATATGGCCTTTGTTATATTGAGGAAAGTTCCCTCTATGCCTACCTTCTGGAGGGTTTTTATCTTAAATGGGTGTTGAATTTTTTCAAAAGCTTTCTCTGCATCTTTTGAGATGATCGTATGTTTTTTTCCTTCAATTTGTTAATTATGGTGTATCACTTTGATTGATTTGCATATATTGAAGAATCTTTGAATTCTTGGGATAAACCCCACCTGATCATAGTGTATGATCGTTTTAATGTGCTGTTGGATTCCATTTGCTAGTATTTTGTTGAGGATATTTGCATCTATGTTCATCAGTGATATTGACCTGTAGTTTTCTTTCTTTGTGACATCTTGTCTGCTTTTGGTATCAGAGTGTTGGTGGCCTTGTAGAATGAGTTTGGGAGTGTTCCCCGCCTGCTATATTTTGGAAGACTTTGAGAAGGATAGGTGTTAGCTCTTCTCTAAATGTTTGATAGAATTCACCAGTGAAGCCATCTGGCCCTGAGCTTTTGTTTGTTGGAAGATTTTTAATCACAGTTTCAATTTCAGTGCTTGTAATTAGTCTGTTCATATTTCCTGTTTCTTCCTGGTTCAGTCTCAGAAGGTTGTGCATTTTTAAGAATTAGTCCACTTTTTCCAGGTTGTCCATTTTATTGGCATATAATTGCTTGTAGTAATCTCTCATGATCCTTTATGTTTCTGAAGTGTCCCTTGTTACTTCCTCTTTTTCATTTCTAATTCTATTGATTTGAGTCTTCTCCCTTTCTTTCTTGATGAAACTGGCTAATGGTTTATCAATTTTGTTTATCTTCTCAAAGAGCACAGCTTTTAGTTTTATTGATCTTTGCTATTATTTCCTTCATTTCTTTTTCATTTATTTCTGATCTGATCTTCATGATTTCTTTCCTTCCACTAACTTTGGGTTTTTTTTTGTTCTTCTTTCTCTAACTGCTTTAGGTGTAAAGTTAGGTTGTTTATTTGAGATGTTTCTTGTTTGGTAAGGTAGGATTTTATTGCTATTAACTTCCCTCTTAGAACAACTTTTGCTGCATCTCATAGGTTTTGGGTCGTCGTGTTTTCATTGTCATTTCTTTCTAGGTATGTTTTGATATCCTCTTTGATTTCTTCAGTGATCTCTTGGTTATTAAGTAGTGTGTTGTTTAGCCTCCATCTGTTTGTATTTCTTACAGATTATTTCCTGTAATTGGTATCTGGTCTCATAGTGTTGTGTTCAGAAAAGATACTTGATACAATTTCAATTTTCTTAAATTTACCAAGGCTTAAATTGTTACCCAAGATATGATCTGTCCTGGAGAATGTACCATGTGCAATTGCAAAGAATATGTATTCTGTTGCTTTTGGATGGAATGTCCTATAAATATCAATCAAATCCATCTTGTTTAATGTATCATTTAAAGCTTGTGTTTTTTTATTTATTTTCATTTTGGATGACCTGTCCATTGCTGAAAGTGGGGTGTTAAACTCCCCTAGTATGATTGTGTTCCTGTCGATTTCCCCTTTTATGGCTGTTAGTATTTGCCTTATGTACTGAGGTGCTCCTATATTGGGTGCATAAATATTTACAGTTGTTATATCTTGTTCTTGGATTGATCACTTGTTCATTATGTAGTGTCCTTCTTTGTCTCTTGTAATAAACTTTGTTTTAAAGTCTATTTTGTCTGATATGAGAATTGCTACTCCAGCTTTCTTTTGGTTTCCATTTGCATGGAATATCTTTTTTCATCCCCCACTTTCAGTCTGTATGTGTCCCTACGTCTGAATCCAGTCTCCTGTATACAGCATATATATGGGTCTTGTTTTTGTATCCATTCAGCCAATCTATGTCTTTTGGTTGGAGTATTTAATCCATTTACATTTAAGGTAATTATCGATATGTATGTTCCTATTACCATTTTCTTAATTGTTTGGGGTTTATTGTTGTAGGTCTTTTCCTTCTTTTGTGTTTCCTGCCTAGAGAAGTTCCTTTAGCATTTGTTGTAAAGCTGGTTTGGTGGTGCTGAATTCTCTTAGCTTTTGCTTGTCTGTAAAGCTTTTAATTTTCCATCAAATCTGAATGAGATCCTTGCTGGGTAATCTTGGTTGTAGTTTTTCCTCCTTCATCACTTTAAATATGTCCTGCCACTCCCTCTGGCTTGTAGGGTTTCTGCTGAACAATCAGCTGTTAACCTTATGGGGATTCCTTTTTGTGTTATATATTGTTTTTCCATTGCTGTTTTTAAATTTTTTTCTTTGTATTTAATTTTTGACAGTTTGATTAATATGTGTCTTGGCCTGTTTCTCCTTGTACTTATCCTGCATGGGACTCTCTGTGCTTCCTGGACTTGATTAACTATTTCCTTTCCCATATTAGAGAAGTTTTCAACTATAATCATTTCAGATATTTTCTGAGTCCCTTTATTTTTCTCTTCTTCTTCTAGGACACCTATAATTTGAATATTGGTGCATATAATGTTGTCCCAGAGGTCTGTGAGACTGTCCTCAATTCTTTTCATTCCTTTTTCTTTATTCTGCTCTGCAGTAGTTATTTCCACTATTTTATCTTCCAGGTCACTTATCCGTTCTTCTGCATCAGTTATTCTGCTATTGCTCCCTTCTAGAGACTTTTTCATTTCATTTATTGTGTTGTTCATCACTGTTTGTTTGCTCTCTAGTTCCTGTAGGTCCTTGTTAAATGTTTCTTGTATATTCTCCATTCTATTTCCAAGATTTTGGGTCATCTTTACTAACATTATTCTGAATTCTTTTTCAGGTAGTCTCCCTACTTCCTCTTCATCTTATATGTCTGGTGTGTTTTTGCCTTGCTCCTTCATCTGCGGTGTGTTTCTCTTTTTTCTCATTTTGCTTAACTTACTGTGTTTTGGGGTTTCCTTTTTCCAGGCTTCAGGTTTGTAGCTCCCGTTGTTTTTGGTGTCTGTCCGCAGTGGCTAAGTTTGTTTCAGTGGGCTGTGTAGGCTTCCTGGTGGAGGGGACTAGTGCCTATGTTCTGGTTGATGAGGCTGGATCTTATCTTTCTGGTGGGCACGTCCACATCTGGTTGTGTGTTTTGGGGTGTCTGTGGCCTTTTTAGGATCTTAGGCAGCCTTTGTGCTAATGGATGGGGTTGTGCTCCTGTCTTGCTAGTTGTTTGGCCTAGGGTGTCCAGCACTCTAGCTTGCTGTCCATGGAGTGGAGCTGGGTCTTTGTGTTGAGATGGAGATCTCTGGAAGATTTTCACCGTTTCATATTATGTGGAGCCTGGAGGTCTCTTATGGACCAGTGTCCTGAACTTGGCTCTCCCACTGCAATGGCACAGCCCTGACACCTGCTTGGGGCATCAAGAGCCTGTCCTCCACACAGCTCAGAATAAAAGGGAGAAAAGAAAGGAAGGAAGGGAAAGAAAGAAAGAAGATAAAATAAAATAAAATAAAGTTATTAAAATAAAAAATAATTATTAAGGAAAAAATTTTTAAAGGTTAATTAAAAAAAAAAGGACAGCAGCAGCAGCCTTAGCGTCTCCCGCCCGTCTCTGGGGTCCGCGGTTTTAGCCGCGGCTCGCGCCCGTCTCTGGAGTTCCTTTAAGCAGCGCTCTTAAACCCCTCTCCTCGCGCACCAGGAGACAAAGAGGGAAGAAAAAGTCTCTTGCCTCTTCGGCCGGTGCAGGCTTTTCCCCGAACTCCCTCCCAGCTAGTCGTGGTGCACTAACCCCTTCAGCCTATGTTCAAGCCGCCAACCCCAGTCCTCTCCCTGAGCTCCGTCCAAAACCAAAACCCGAGCCTCAGCTCGCAGCCCCGCCCGCCCCGGCGGGTGAGCAGACAAGCCTCTCGGGTTGGTGAGTGCTGGTCGGCACCGATCGTCTGTGCAGGAATCTCCCCGCTTTGCCCTCCACACCCGTCGCTGTGCACTACTCCGCGGTCCCGAAACTCCCCCCTCTGCCTCCTGCAGTCTCCGCCCGCGGAGGGGCTTCCTAGTGTGTGGAAACTTTTCCTCCTTCACAGCTCCCTCCCACTGGTGCAGGTGCCGTCCTTATTCTTTTGTCTCTGTTTTTTCTTTTGCCCTACCCAGTTACGTGGGGAGTTTCTTGCCTTTTGGGAGGTCTGAGGTCTTCTGCCAGCCTTCAGTAGGTGTTCTGTAGGAGTTGTTCCACATGTAGATGTATTTCTGATGTATTTGTGGGGAAGAAGGTGATCTCCGTGTGTTACTCCTCTGCCATCTTGAAGCTCCTCCAAGAGAGACTCTTATACAACGGAGAGACAGAAAAATTATCCTTATGTTGCCAGATATTGTAAAATTAGAGAATTGAATGGTGTCCAAAACACATATACCATTTGAGACACTGTCCTTAAAATGAATAAGTGTATGTTTACTTGTAACTATACAGATGGAAGATAAATGGGTGAAGATCTAGGCAGGCTTATATTTTTTCATATTAGTAAAATGAGGTATTTTCTATTTGATGGCTTTTGTTTTCTCCAGAAATTAGGATTTGAGGTCACATAGAGTGAGTAGAAGGAGAAGCCATGGAGCGTTGGAGATTTACACATAGTTGAGAAAGTTTGAACAAATGTGAGATGGGTGGCAGAGTGAGATATACTTAAATTAAAAATAGGGTTCCTGGGTAGAGTTGAGTACACATCTGAAGCAGGTAACAATGATCAACAGTGAATCTGCTTGCCCTGCTTTATTTTTTTCTGGTTGGGCATCCTTGACATCTTGGTTCCAGAGACAGAAAATTAGACTTTGGATGCATAGCTGTAATTAATAAAATACAGATTCTTTAAAAGCTTTGCAAAGTAGTGTGTTGTTATGCATTTTTCAGTCAATAAATTCTGAGAAAATAAAGATTACCTTGTGAGGTTTTGAGAACATTTTTATTTTAATTAAAGGGTCCTGATACTCAGTGCAAACTACAACATGGTCTGCTGCATGTTCTCAGATTATAGCCTTGTTCCACTTTTCTAATGCATTGGAAAGCCTGATGAAAAGACCAAATTAAAATCAAAACAAAGACAAAATTGCAAATGTCTGTTTACTTGTGATTTACCAACCATTTTAGCTACTGGAGTTAAGGTACTACATACATTTAAGGCAGAAACCCATTGTTCTAGGATAGATCTTTTAGTTAAACAAATGTAAATAGGTTCTAAACAATTGTTTTTAAAGACTTGACCTGGGAAAGATATCTGAGTAAATATGCATCAGATGAGGATGTTGAACACACTGTTTATTTTGAATAATAGTAACGATATTTTTAACATCTGAACATTATTTGCTAGGCAATTTATAATTAACATTATAATCACTTAATTCTCATAACCACCCTATGAGAAAAATACTATTATTAACCTCATTTTACTCATAAAACTGAGGAACAGAAAGGTTAAGTAATTTCCCAAACACCACCCAGCTTGTAAATGGCAGTAGTAGGTTGGAAATCTAGGAAATCTTGCTGTAGCATATTAACCCAGATTATAGTTTGAAGAGAGTGATATATGGTTATAAACTAACTTTAACTCTTGCTGGCTAGTATTAAAGACAAAATGGTTGGTAGCAGTAAAGTGAGAGAAAGAAAAGTTAATTTCTGTCTGGAAAAATGAGGCATTTTTGAAAAATAAATGTCTGTTGGAGCTAAGGAGAAATATATCCAGTAGGAGGCTCTAAAAACAAGGAATCTGACAATCATCAGCTTCATGTTTTTCCTTTCTATATTGTATTTCCCTCTACTACTTTCAAAGCCTTTGAAAAAGAGTGAAAATGGGTGGTCTTGTATTATCTCTGCCTAAGGGAATTAAGGAGAAGGATTTGTATCTACAGTTTGGGGTGTCAAAAACTGAGATCCTGACCACTACCGCAAAGTATAAGATGGCCAAGGCAGTCAGCACAGATGTTTGTGCAGCAACAGTACAAAGCACAGGCATTAGGAGACAACCTAGTTGAAATATGAATTGGTTCTAAGGATCTGCACTTCAAATACTTTGAATCTATTCAAGTACCATATGATTCTGGCAGAATAGGCACTTACTCCTTTAAAAGTTCCTTCCCCTATTCTATTAAATCACCCACTAGGCTGCTATTTCTCCTGTCTATCTATGTATTTATCTATCTATCCAATCTATCATCTCCTGTTAGAATTTACAGTTTCTAGAAAGCAGTACTATATTCCACTTATCTTTATTTCCTCAGTATCTTGCAGAATACCAAACATGTAGTAGATTGTTCATAAATATTTGGTGTATGCCTGATGATCCCACAAATGGGGCCCCAATTTCTTTCACCCTAAAATTCCTACTTGAACCCCTTATCTGATGGAACTTCCATAGTGGTGGTGGTACCTTTGCCTAGCTTCCATTTTCTTAAGCTCCCTTCTCTTGTAGCTAATTGGCTGTGTTCAGCAGAACGCTCTACTGACATGAAAGAGTCAATCCACTCTCCTCCGACTTTTTTTTTAAACCCCACTCAGATGTATGACATAGCACAGTGAATGCTAGAGACCAAGGTGCAACACAACTCAAATTCTTTACTTCTTGATGCTAATTTTCTTTGTTCTGCAAGATCTGTTTCATTTGTTAATGTCCTCCTCTAGAGTCTGGAGATTTCACATGTTACTTTCCTCTTCAAACCTTATAGCAAACCAGTGGTTACCAGTGGGGAGGTGGGGAGGGGCAATGTAGGGAGGGAGGAGTGGGAGAAAAACAACAACAACAACAACAACCTTGTTTTGAATTATTATCTACCCTTCAAGGACTGATTAACTCCCATTTAGTGTATGTAATATTCCATGTTCAATTCAATCTACTATGATCAATTATTTCTCAGAATTCCCTTAGTTCACTTAAACTGCCACTTTAAAAAACTGTGTTTAGGGCTTCCCTGGTGGCGCAGTGGTTGAGAATCCACCTGCCAATGCAGGGGACACGGGTTCGTGCCCCGGTCCGGGAGGATCCCACATGCCACAGAGCGACAAAGCCCGTGTGCCACAACTACTGAAGCCCACTCGCCTGGAGCCCGTGCTCTGCAACAGAAGAAGCTACCACAATGAGAGGCCTGTGCATCGCAGACAAGAGTGGCCCCTGCTCACCGCAACTGGAGGGGGACCGCGTGCAGCAGCGAGGACCCGAGGCAGCCAAAAATAAATAAATAAAATGAAATAAACTGTGTTTATCATGCAATGCCTTATACAATTAGTTAATTTTCACACGTAAAGGTGTCCTGTCTTTCCAACATAGTAGAATTTGTGTTAGGGCATAATAGTTACCATAATATCTTGAATAAATAACTTAGTTTTGCTTAGCAGAATTCAGTAGGAGTTGAGAGGGTTTAGCAATTCTTTCATTAATAGGTTATCTTTTTTATTCAAAATGTATTTTCCAATAGAAAATATGAATGGTAAGAGTATAGAAAAGCACGTGTTAATCAAATTTAAAATTAAACAGATCATTTCTCTTCTGTGATACACTGCACTTACAAGGTTTACAGTTTTATTTAGATTTTTAACTTCCTAAGGAAATACATGATCATTTTGTGTCTAGTCAAGCACTTAGGAAGAAGATTGTGGAAGAATTTTAATGATGATAATGCAGTCGTGATGAAATAATAAACATGTATATTTAGCTCTGTGAATGATATTATTGATTGAATAGTAAATAGACTGCCCATGTTATGTTTCAGATAGGGACTTCTTATATATTACAAGCCCAAGTGTGCTTGGAGAGAATGTTCTGCATTGAAGGAATGGGCAATGAGCCAATTAACCCCAGACTCAACAAACTGAGGGAAAAGGAAAGTATGTCCCTCTGGCTAGGAAGAAAGAGAGAATTCCCAGCCATAATGCTCTTTCTTTGGTATAGAATGTACACTAATAGGGTACATTGAGCTATTGACAGTTTCTGTGAAGAGCCTGTATCCTTTCAAATGCAAATATTTCAGAATCAGTCAGGTTCCCAGCACATGGATTTTAAAACCAAGTCATTCTTCACTGAGGGATAACATAATTGCACACCTGGGACATTATATATTTATGTAGATAGTGGGTACAATTCAAGCAGCTGCCTGCTGAAGTTAATGGAAGTCTGTCTTTTGAGAAGGGAATATGAAAAAATTTATATAGATGTACACTCACATATGTATGTGTATGTATATATATGTTTTTTTTTTCATTCAATTCCTGATTAGCCTTATTCATTTTTTTCTCTATAACCTGAATTCCTTGAGTCTAAACTTTACATTATCACTATTTTGATATAAATATATTTTAAAATTGTTCTTCTTGAGGAGTGGGAAAGATAGACACTTATACATATGTATCTGAAATTATAAATCTTATCTTTACAACTAGGGGAAACATTTTCAGAGTTACAAGCATTATGTATATACCATTAAAGAGAACAGATTTTGGAACAAAAACCTCATGCTTTTATCCCCATTCCACTGATTAATTGATATTTGTCTTTGCACAGGTTACTTAACTCCTTTGAGACTTAGTTTCCTCATCTCTCAAAAGACATTTTTCTTGCTAAGGACTTGTCACATACTAGGTACTCAAAACGTTCAATTCCTTTAATTTTGTTGTTTTCTCATGACATGCTGTCTGGGAGTATTAAAAGTGCAATAATGCATAATAGATTTTCATATATGTTCACTGTGGATTTATCCACAAACAATCACCTGCCAGCCATACTCCCCTTAGATGTACACAGTCAAAGGTACCTTCACCCTCTACTTCAGAAGCAACTCTGAGACTGGAGTGTTCTAAATACAGCCCATCAAGTTTGAGTAGATTTGGCTAGGGTAGTTGAATCTTTAAGCAAATCAGAAATGCTTTTGCCTCCTTTTGAGGTGTGTGTTAGGCGTTTGAGGGGGCACCTAATAAATAGCATCTCTCTTCTGCCCCATGATTCGGAGCAATTTGAGAAACAAACAAACAAAAAAACCCACAAAGGAGAGTCTATCTGAAAAAACAAAAAGCAATAATTTGAAAAGATACATATACCCTAATGTTCACAGAAGCATTATTTACAACAGCCAAGACATCAAAGTAACCTAGGTGTCCAACAACAGATGAATGGATAAAGAAGGTGTAATATATATATATATATATACATACACATATACACATACACATATACACATACACATATACACATACACATATATATATATATACATACACACATACACATATACATATATATATACAAACACACACATACACACACAATGGAATGTTACTCATGGAATGAGTTACTTCATGGAATGCCATGAAGAAGAATGCAACATGGGTGAACCTGGAGGGTATTATGCTTAGTGAATTAAGTCAGAGAAAGACAAATACTATATGTTAATACATATGTGGAATCTAAAACATAAAACAAATTAATGAATATAACAAACAAGAAACAGACTCATAGAGAACAAACTTAGTGGTACCAGTTGGGAGAGGGATATGGGGAAGGGGCAACATAGGGGTAGGGGATTAAGAGGTACAATCTACTATGTATAAAATAAATAAGCCACGAGGATATATTGTACACCACAGGGAATATAGCCAACATTTTATACTAACTTTAAATGAAGTTTTAAATCTGTAGAAATTTTGGATCACTATATCGTACACATGAAACAAATACAATATTGTAAATCAACTATACCTCAATAAAAAAGAACATATTGTAAACATCTTTCTATGTTAGAAGAGATAATAGATCAATCAATTAAAGAAAATGAAGTTGTCCTATTTATTTCTTTAAATATAGAAAAGTCAAAAATAATTAAAATCATTATTATTTTTATTACTATTTCCAGTCTTTTGCTATGTAGTTATGATCATACAGTATACTAATTTTACATCCTACTTTTTGCACTTAACATAGTACAAATTAGTTTATTCTTCAAATACATGCTTATTGTCAAAACCTTGGAAAATATAGGAAAATGTGGTAAAAAAACCTGAAATTCAGTGCAGTTTTTCTGTGTAATCTAATCTGTTGTAATATTTTGTTATATTTCTTTCCAGTTATTTACTATGCTTATTTTAATGAGTAGCATTTATATTTTAAAAACTAAGCTTAACTGTATTTATATTTCAATTCAAATTTTAAGAACTGATATTAACTTAAGAATCTGTTGTATTATTAAACATTCTTCAGAAATGTGTTTTTAAAATAAAAAATAAAGTAACATAAAACAAAGGAGAGTCGTAAGGAATCCTAAACATCACCTTTACTACTGGCAAATCTAGCTAAGAGGACAAAACTTAGCATAAGAGGTAGATCGACCTACCATGAGAGTGCCAGATCTAGGGAGATTTGTTCACTCAATCCTAGGCAAGGCTGAGCTGGGATAGCTTCTTACTATGGGAGTGGTGGTGGGGGGCCATTTGTTCCCTATAGGAAACAAGAGGAAGAAAGGCAGAGGTATTAAGTAGGTAGAGAAAGGCTTAGGAGAAAAAAATCCCTTTTCATGAAAACCAGGGATGGAGTAAAAGGCATTGCCTTCCAACAGTAAGCTGATTATATTTTTACCCAGCCCAAACTTCTGATTCATACTTGGAGAGTTCAAGGTGTCTTAAAGTGTGAAAAAGGCAAGCAATACAAGTAATTTTAACTTTCCGTTAACAAGGCTTAGATTTTATACCACACTGTATGTTGTCAAATAAATATCCAGAATGAAGATCAGAGTGAATTCCTCCAGAGGGTACTCCAGTAATTGAAGGGTCACATGCAAAGAGAAAAGATCAAAAGAAGTTTGGATATCACTATTTGGTTACCATTATCAAACTCTGTTTGCCAGAGACTGTATTAGGTGCTAGCATGATTTCAATCCCTAGAACAATCCTGCAGGCTAAGTAATATAAATCAAATTTTGTAAGTGAGGAGAACGAGGCACAGAGAGATTAAGTAATCTGATATCATTTAGAGGTAGTAAGTAGGGAAACCAAGATATCTGGTCTGGATAACTTCAAATCTTGATCTTGTTCCACTGCACTTTGAATATTTCATTAATATAATATCATTTAGAAATCTTGATGTAAGCAACAGAAACTGACTATTATTATCTAAAGTAGAATAGAATTGAAGAGAAATGGTGGCTCACAAAATAAATAACTGGAGAATTGGATTTGGAAATCTTGCAAGAATCAAAGCAGCTCCACAGGGTTGGGAACAAGAAGTACAATGAGCATCTTTTATCACAAGGAGCATGGCCATGTGGACCAAGTCACTGCTGCTGGACACCACCAGCACTGGATGCCACTGCAGTTGTCCCTAGCTACCCCTACTGTTTCCCCAGACAACAGTTCTGGATATTGCTACATCTTGGGAAAAATTGCCTTTGCTGGACAAAAAAAAGGTCCTTTCACTTGAGTCAGAGCATAGCTACTCTATACAGTTTTGTTCGTACTGTGGGAAAGAAGAGATATTCAGATTGTGGGAAAAATCAGAGATGCTCTCCAACTTGAATTGAAAATGCTACTCACCAGGCATGTAGCTAGCTGTGTTTTGCCCACCGTCACCCTGCAAACTCCATTCCCTTTACACTGCAATCTCAGACTACGTATTATAAATTTGTGAATTCTGAAATTCTAATTTAGTGCCAGTCTTACAATAGACACTATTCAACTTGGAAAATGACTTTCTTAAAAATATTTTATGTGGTTAGAACAGGGATTTTCTTACAGAGTTATTACTAGGGACTCAAACTTATTCCTTAAAATTCAAATTTGTTAACTATGATTTGTATTCAATGATTTGTTAACATCTTTCAACAAGAATAGAACCATAATTCTAAAGCCAGTTGCATTCAGAAGAATAACTGTAGATTAGATTTAGATGGTATAGGAAAGGTTGGAAAATTTTAAAGTAAATTGCTCTATGGATCTCTAACACAGTTCAGGTCAGTCTCAAGTAGAAATTCTGAAAAATGAAGAAGCTTGCCTCAAAAATGTATGTGCATTTATTCATTCATTCACTCATTCATTCATTCTTTTGGCCATGCCATGCAGCATATGGGATCTTAGCTCCCCAACCAGGTATCACTGTGGTGCCCCCCACAGTGAAAGCTTGGAGTCTTAAACACTGGACTGCCAGGGAATTCCCAGATGTGTTTTTAAATGTTGGATCAAATATTGATATTTTAAGTAGAAAATAACTTTACCAATTAATATCTTCAATTTACAACTCTGCATTATCAGTTTTAATTGAGTCTTTTTTTTTTTAGATGTTGGCAGTAGGAGTTTATTAATTAATTTATTTATTTTTGCTGTGTTGGGTCTTCGTTTCTGTGTGAGGGCTTTCTCTAGTAGTGGCAAGCAGGGGCCACTCTTCATCGCGGTGTGCGGGCCTCTCACTATTGCGGCCTCTCTTGTTGCGGCGCACAGGCTCCAGACACGCAGGCTCAGTAGTTGTGGCTCACGGGCCTAGTTGCCCCGTGGCATGTGGTATCCCCCCAGACCAAGGCTCGAACCTGTGTCCCCTGTATTGGCAGGCAGATTCTCAACCACTGCACCACCAGGGAAGCCCCTGAGTCTTTTCTAAACAAAATAAGAATGTAGAAAGTATGTATTTTCTTTCTTTACTAAAGAAGAATGTGTGTTTCATAAGTTGGTCATTCATGCTATCTAATATTTATTATAGATTATATTTTATCATGATGCCTTTAGTCATATTTTAATTCATTTTCTTTAAGTTTAAAATAACAATTGGAACTTCACATATTATGAAAAACATTGTGAAGGAAACTTTCTTGGATAATGCTGTGCAAAGAACAAAAATATGAAGCAAACAAAGGAGAGCTGGTATTTTCTAGCTATCACCTGGCACCCAAAGAGTTCTCAATAGCATATGAAAATTTAATTTTGGTAAATAAGAGTTTAATAAGTATGAACTTTTATATATCCAAAATGCTAGAGTCTCTATTTAATATGCAATATGTGAATAACAATAATATCTAATATTTTTGAGATCATATAATTAGCTGTGCATCAAGTTATTTACATATATTTAACGTATTCAGCTTACAAATACTCTATGAGGCAGTTCCCCCATTTTACAGCAAGGGAAACTTAGCTATGGGGTTATTAAGTAACTTGCTCATGTTTGTATTAATAATAAGATTTGGATGCAGTTATTCTGTTCCTGAGCCCATGCTCGTAGCAACATACTAAGTTCCTTCTCAGATTTGGAGAAGACAGAATACTGACATTTTCATAAATTGATAAGCAATGAATAGACAACAGGAAATAGGTAGATTCACTGAGGCTGCCATTTTTAAAATGATATTTTAAGAACTTTCTAATCATCATATTTTCATATATGTTATCTTATTGGATGAGCAAACTGATGAGATAGATTGGCAAAATTATGATTATGTAAAAGAAAGAAAGAAAGGAAAAAAAAGTATATTACCTCCTCTAGCTCATTCAGTTAGGAACAACCTGACCGGTAATGTAATTCGCATGATTTGAGCCATTCCTTGTTACCTACAAAACAGCCACTGCCTTCTATTATGTAGATTCATGTTACACTTGATGTATTTGAAATTGAAATTGAATTGAAATGTGTTTTCAACCCCTGCTGGTTTTGCTAAAAATACACTAAGATACAAGAAATGTTTGGGCAGGTTAAAAGATAACAGAACATTAAAAAACATCTTAGATGTACATCTCTGACCATACTAGTTCAGTATCAAGGAGGAAACTGCCATTGCCTTCTGAAATATTTGCTGGTGTCACAGTCAGAAACAGATATCTTGTTAAAATGTGTGTAGGAGGTCTCTAAATAATGTTTACCTTCACTTTGAGCAATTTCTTATCAGGCAAAATGATTTCTGTCTATATTGCAATTGCAGCATTTTCTGTTTGCTTGCTTTTGGCACTCTTTTTATCTGGATGAGATTTTCCTTTTTGTGATATAGTTTATCATTCCCCTTCAAGTGACCTGGTTTGAAGGGTTAATAAGAAAAAAAAGAAAGAAAAAAAAAACAGGAAAAGGAAAAAAATGAGCTCTGTTGAGGATGATGGCTATCATTCTAACTTTTTTCTCCTTATGAAATATTGCGGAGTGGGAGAGATCTGGTTCATAGGCTGTTAACATGGAGCGCAAATCCAAGTGGAGCATGAGGGAAGAGCCATGGGCTTCAAGAGGGGTGCCTAAAGCAACTGGCTGCTAATTATCTTCCTTTTCAAAGGCATGGCCTGCCTCTCTGTGGGCATCCTTCCATGACTGGGGCCAGTCTAAACTGAAGCTTCAGTAGTCCAGCATTAATTCTACTTTTATTAGCTGTATGTCCTTGGGAAATTAGTATACTGAGAAAATGTCTCTCTTGAGAACTTATAAAATTCAGATATAATGTAAATAAGTCACCTGGCATATAATAGATGTTCAATAAATGGAGTCACTATTTAGTAGATACTGTGCTCCACTTTACAGACCCCTTTGATGACAGAAGGATTTATTTCCCTGTTTTGGGAGTGCTGCCGAAGGGTAGGTTTCCATTGTCAGCCCTCTTCAAAACTGCTCCTGACTGAAGAGAATCACCACATCTAAGGTCACACTCCTTCCCAGGGCCATATTGCATCAAATGTCTGAGCTACAGAAGGTTTTAGAGACTCAAACCCTTCACCCCAAGTTGGGCCATTCCAGCATCTCCAGTAGGGAAAGCCAAGGCCTTGTTGTGACTGCATTAGCATAGCCTACTGCCCAATCATGCTTCCTTCACTTCTCCCCCAAGTATTATTCTGACAGCAATCCTGCATGCTAATTATTCTCTCTCTCAGAACCTGCAACACTCTACAACTTATGTGCTTCAATTAATATTGAGGTAAGCCTACCTGAATTTCTTGTTTTCAAAATTAAAGTCCTTTTCATTTTCTAGAATTGACTCTGGTGGAAATTTTGATATGTAATGGAATTTATAAAGTTATGGTCTGAACTCTTAAAATATTGGTTAATCTAGAATGTCATTTGTCAGCCTAAGAATAAAGATACAATTCAGTCTCCTTAGTGCCCTTGGGTGCTTCTCATTGGTCACCAAGTCGCATGCGTAGTGTTGTCCCTTTTCACTGCTGGAAACAGGAATCCCTCCTCCCTGCCTATAGGATGTTTTGGTTCTCTGAGTTCATAAATACCAGTCTTATTTTATGTTTATTGTTACTTTGACCATTTTAAAATTTTATTTATTTTTAAAAATTTTGGTTTGTTCCTACTCTGGCTTTGGAGTTGTACAAAGATACTTGAAGTAAAATAAGAGAGACTTGAACCTGGAAGTCAGTAACTACGGAATGGAATTCTTCAATTGCTAGTTACATGGCTTTGGAAAAGTTACCTTACTGAAGGCTGTTAATATATGGAATGACAATTATGCAAATCACAAAGCTGTGGGGAATGAGACGTGAAATTTTTTGTTATGTAGTCATATACAAATGTGCAATCATGATGGGAAAGGGGATGGTGGGTATATTAATCTTTGGATATCTAGGGTCTTTTAAGAGTTTTATTTAACAACTTTATATAGGTAATAATTGATACACATAAATTACACATATTTAATGTGTACAATTTGATGAGTTTGGACATATGCCAACATCTGTGATACCATCGACAGAATCAAAATAATAAGCATAGGCAACACTCCACAAGTTTCCTTGGGTCTCTTTGGTTTGTTTGTTTTGTTTTTTTGTGGTGAGAATACTTTAGGTGAGATTTAACCTGTTAACAAATTTTGAAATGCACAATAGTGTATTGTTAACTGTAGTAGAGCAGATCTCTAGAACGTACTCATCTTATATAACTTAAGTTTTATACTCATTGAACAACAATTCCTCATACCCTGTATTCCTCAGCCCCTGGCAAGCACTATTGTATTCTCTGCTTCTATGAGTTTTACTAGTTTAGGTACATCATATAAATGGAATCATGCAGTATTTATCCTTCTTCCACTGGCTTATTTTACTTAGCATAATGTCTTCCGGGTTCATACATGCTGTTGCAAAGAGCAGGATTTCCTTTTATTAAAAGTGAGTAATATTCCATTGCATGTGTATAGCACATTTTCTTTATCCATTCATCTGTGCTTGAACACATGGGTTGTTTCCACAACTTGGCTATTGTGAATAATACTGTAATCAATATGAAACTGCAAATATCTCCTTGAGATCCTGATTTTAATCCTTTTAGATGTATACCTAGAAGAGAGATTTTAATCCTTTTAGATGTATACCTAGAAGAAGAGATTGGATCATAAAGTAGTTGTATTTTTATTTTTCTGAGGAACCTTCATACTGTTTTGTATAGTGGCTGAAACAATTTACATTTCCACTAAGAGTTCACAAGGGTTTCTTTTTACCCACATGCTTGTCAACATTTATCTTTTGTTTTGTTTTGTTTTATAAGAGGAACGAGGTGATATCTCATTTAACTTCTGATTCACATTCCCTGATAATTAATGATATTGAGCATCTTTTCATATACCTGTTGGTCATTTGTATGTCATCCTTGGAGAAATGTCTGTTCAAGTCCTTTGCACACTTTAAAACTTGGTTTGTTTGTTTACTTGTTTGTTTTTCTATTGATTTGTAGAAGTTTCTTGTATATTTTGGAAATTAACTGTTTCTCAGATAATGGTTTGTAAATATTTTCTCCAATTCTGTAGGCTGCTTTTTCATTCTGTTGATTGTTTCCTTTGCTGTGTAGAAGCTTTTTTAGTTTGATATAGTCCCACTCGTCTATTTTTGCCCAGGGTTTTAGAGCATGGCAGTGTGGTTTCCTGGGGATTCTGTTTGTAATAGTTTCTGATGAGCATTTGCATAGTGACAATGTCTATGAAGAAAGAGTGGGTCAGTTCAACCCCAGCAACTCATATGGCCAAGAACCCCAGCGCTGAAAGAAGCAGCAGCCAAAGCAGTGAGGAGGGGCAGAAATTGTCAGACAAGTTGCAGTAAGAGAACTTGTATTACTGTCATGACAGGCAGAAGAGACACCTCTGGTAAGTGAGGGGTGTGCTGCAGATACCCACATACAATTCTACTGTGGAAACTTTGACTAAATTACACAAATTTATTAATTATTCAACAAATATTTACTGAGAGTCTATTAGGTGCATGCACCGTACTAGGTGGAGGTTATACAGTGATGATAAAAACAAACACAAACTGCTTTCATGAGATTTTCCCCAAGTGGAAATTTTTTTTTTGCTGTGTTTCTCATCCTTGTATGGGATGGGGAAATTCATCCTAAAAGTGGTGATGGGCTGCAGGTGTTGGGAGAGAGAATCTTGTAGTAGGTTTGAGAAAAACTCACTGACTTGAAAGAACAGCAGATTTCTGTACATGATTTTTCTTTTTGCCATCTCTAAAATGTTCCTCTTTCTCCAGAGCTATCAGTGTTAAGGGGAAAGTGATCAAATATAGCAAGTATAACACTCATTCAAACTGTCCTCATTTCACAGAGATTCTTTTACCATTTGTTTGTTTGTTTTTCTTTTATGTCTTTCTAAGGATCAGTTGAACTTTCTTAAAGAACATCAATCCCTGTACATTTTCTTCAGATTTAGTTTGGAAATAATATGTCAATCATCATATTTTTATGATTCTGGATTTGATTTTTCTGCTTCCCAGAACTCGAATGTTTGGGTTGAATATTCTTGAAAGGAACTGGGAGAATCTTATAATCCCATTCCCCCTGAAACTATCACTTGTCTTTGTAACTGTTTTTGCTACTTTCTAATTATTTACACGTTTATTCTCTTTAATTTCTACCTTTTAGAAATTGATGTGCTTTTCTGTCTATTTATTTACCTGTTTATCCTAGTCTTGGCCCAAGGACATGCTCCCCTAAAATTTCTTCTGTAACAGTTTAGGAAGAGACCATTAATATTTCTGTGCTCAGCATAGCAATACTAGTTCTATTACTTTCCCTCTCTATTATCTTGCCTTGCCATGGGAAAAAAAAAAAAAAAGCCTCTACCACCCACTGGATAGTCTAGAAAACTTTAGAGGAGAGGATTTAGTCTCTGTATTATATCACTGTATTACAGGATTCACATTTACGCTGAGAGCTCAATTGCTATAAACAGCTTCAGGAAGAAGTTACTTAAAAGTGTTCCTAAATAGTATTACTTACTGTTGAGTCAGTTTGTAAGGTACAGTTCTATGTATTTATATGGACACCTAACAATATGATATCTAAAAATATGTTGAACTACATAACTATGTCAATGTACTATATATAACCACATGTAACGACATAAATATATAACTATATTTATATGAATGATTGTCTCTCCAAAATTCATATGCTGAATTTCTAAACCCCAGTGGTTGTAGTTGGAGACGGAGCCTCTAAAGACGTAATTAAAGTAAAATGAGATAGTAAGAATGGGGGCCTGATCTGGTAAGATTAGTGTCCTTGTGAAAAGAGACACCAGAGAGCTTGCTTTCTCTCTCTTTTCCCATACGTGAGCAAAGAGGCCATGTGAGCACACAGCAAGAAAGAGGTCACTTAAAAGCCAGAAGAAGGGGCTTCAGAATGAAACCTACCTTGCTAGAGCCTTGATCTTGGATTTCCTTGCCTCCAGAACTGTGAAAAATAAATTTCTGTTGTTTAAGCCTCCCAGTCTCTCTGTCTATGGTATATTATTATGGCAGCCTGAGTGCACTAATACAATATACTCTCTATATATACATACATACATACATACACACACACACACACACACACACACACACACACACACACACACACAGAGAGAGAGAGAGAATTTTCGAATACTCAGAATGTTATATATCAAGGAATAGCATCAAAAAGTAAATCTCTCTTCCTCACAGCCCTCACTCTGTTTCCTCACCCAGAGGCAATAACCAAACTTAGGTCTATCATATATTCTTTTAGCTATTTCTGAGATATACTTTTGTGTGTTTTCTGTTTCCACTATAGATTTAAGTGATGTCAGTTGGTATTTTCAGAGCAATACCAAGTTCCAAGGGAAGAGATTCAATAGAATCTTAGATTAACAATGATGAAAACAGTAAATTTATTTTCACAATGAAATAAAGGTTACAGAAGTCACTGTGTTATATTCATAGAGGAACTGTGAACCCATTATACAATTAAGCTCAATATCATATATATTTTGAATCAAGTGGAGAGAAGTGCCAGTGATTAATCAGTGCCAGAATTAGTTTGGAATGAATCCCCTGAATGCCTTTTCTCAAGTCCAAAGGAAGGAATTTTCAACACTGGACTATCTCTAGAGGGTGAGTTGAATGTATATTATACCGTAAAAAAAACAGTAAAATTATCTATGTTTAGTTTTAGAATGTAATCAGAGGCCAACCCAGAATGTTCAAGTTTTTATACAGAAAGTATTCTGTTGAGCTTTGGTCTAGATATCTATTTTTGTCAGGAAGCACCTGGTTAGACTAACATAATTAGTGGACAAATAACCTTATGTTTCTCAGAATAAATCCCCAGTAGCATAGTTTAATTACATTACCCCCCACTCCAATGGCATAGAAAGTAAGCCATGCTAGTGGAGGTTGAAAAGAGGTAAAATGGAAGGAGCATAAGAGCAGAAAATGGTGATTTAAGAAAATTCTGGTCATCTTAGCTAATAAAGTTTAGTTTATTTAATAGCAACTATTGTGCCAGTTGCAGACCTAGCTCCTGTCAGTCTATTAGCAGAGGGTACAGATGTTAAACAAATTACACTATATTAATTATAATTACAATAAGCTGAGATGGAGAAGGAGGAGAAACAGAGGGTAGTGGTACATTTTTAACTGTAATTGACTGAGGTTCTGGGCCAGAATTAGGAAAATACCCCTCCCCCGGTTCTGAGACACTCTATGCTCACCTGGAAGTTGGCTGGCAGCAGGAGGGAGACAGCAACTCCAAGACTGGTTATATGGTCAGAGCAATAGAATGGGAATTTATGTATAAGGGAGAAAAGCATTTTCCCTATACAACTAAATTGATAAATTGATCTGGTAGCTTAGTAATTAGTTTCCTATGAATACAAAGATGAATATAGCTAGAGTTCTTGATTTTATAGATACTTGACATTAATTTGGAACTCTACTTGTTTATATGTCAACTTGTTTATAGCACTCTACTAACAAGAAATCAAAAATATGAATCTAAAACAACCAAATAAAAGGCAGGTCAATCAAACAAACAAACCCCAGGATTATATCTCATTCACATTAGGTTCCCATCATGTCTGCACTAACTTGAACAGCTGTGGATTCCTAAACAATTTCCTTAATCCTTCTGTGTCTGAATTTCTCCATCTGTGAGAATGACATACTCACACCTGTCCATATCTAATTTGGTAATCCTAAGTGGCTCCCACAGTCTGATGGAGTCAATTGTCTCACCATAGGATGTGGTGCATGAAGTTGTTTGGTTTGGCATTTTAAGGTTTAACAGTTTGAATATTTTAGCACTTTGATTATGATTTAAAAATACCTTATACTTGTTTTCATTTTACTATAGAGTATTAAAAATTCAGCCAATCACTAAATTTATCAGTTTGAGACCATCTCTTCTTCATTTGTACCCAACATCTCACCTTTCAGGGCCAAGATCTATAAACTCATTATAGATTTTTACAGATCAAGTGGACACTTCAAGCAGCAAAACCATTCACCAAAACAAATAATTATGTTTTCATAGAATTTAAAAATCAATTAGAGAATGTCTACGTATATATGGTGGGTTTTTTTTTTTTTTTTCGGTACGCGGGCCTCTCACTGTTGTGGCCTCTCCCGTTGCGGAGCACAGGCTCCGGACACGCAGGCTCAGTGGCCATGGCTCACGGGCCCAGCCACTCCATGGCATGTGGGCTCTTCCCAGACCGGGGCACGAACCCGTGTCCCCTGCATCGGCAGGTGGACCCTCAACCACTGCGCCACCAGGGAAGCCCTATATAGTGTTTTTGATAAATGTCTACATATGTATTTATATAAATTTGTATATATATTACTGATGAATACTTATATGTATATATGTATGTATATATATAATTTTCAATTACATAAAATTTTATACATGAAGAACTAATACCTCCAGAGTAATTTAAAATATACCTACATTCATATAATATCTGTTGTCTAGCTTCTACATTTAAAAAAATACCAGAAAAATATCTTACCTCGATGTACAAGTCTAAGGAAATAAATAGCTATGTGGTGATTGCTGTCTAGAAAAAACATAGAAATGATGTTTGTGTAACAGAAGTTAATAACTTAGAATTTTCTTTTATCTTGAACATAATTACACTAAAAAATTCCACACTTATGGAAATTTGTAGTTTGCAAGAGTGACTGACCAAAGTTGTGAGATAAAAAGAAAATATATTTTTTTGCTCACAATTAAGACAGAAAAATGAATTAAATCAAGATGGCTCATGGCTTACTTTTCATGATTTGTTGGTGAAAATCTTGGAATCTAAGAAATCATTTTAAGGTTCAGTGTTGCAAACTTTAAGATGCCTGCACTTAGGGAAGTTTTGCTTTATTAGGTATGTATAATATATCCTCAGTAATTCTTACATGTATATAAGTGGCAAATTACAATTGTAGACTGAAGTTTCCCTTAACATCTGAATACCTGATGAAAAGACCTTTGGAAGGGCATGCAAATTGTTATTTGTCTTAAGAAAAGCATATTTAAGAATGTAAATATCATAGAAGAGATAGCCAATTATATTTATTAGTCTACCCCCCTAAAATAGAAGAATATTGTTGTTTCTTTAGCAACAAGAGGAACACATTAGTTTAAATAATTTTTGAGATTATGGTAATATATTTTTTCTCATAATGAATGTTGTTAAACATCAGAATGAAATACTAGGGAAATTTTATATAAATTCTTCAAAGTCTTTTTCATTTATTCAGTGTCTATGCTAGGACCTGGGAATAATATTTTTATCAAAAAATACAAAGTACCTACTAAAACTCCCCCTAGAATTTTAGCATTGTCTGCCAAATAAAATATAAAGACCAAATGGTAAAGGTAAAAAATGGACAAATTTATTAGACTGTCCAAAATCTAAAACACCGTCAAGCAACACTAACTCTCACTACTGCTGGGCATGCAAAATGGTCCAGTCAGTTTGAAATTTAGTTGAGTTGTTTCTTACAAAACTGAAAATACTCTTACTTTATGACCCAGTAATTGCATTTGTTGGTATTTGCCGAAATGAACTGAAAATTTCTGTCCACATAAAAACATGTGCACAAATCTTTATAGGAGCCTTATCCATAATTGCCAAAAGTTGGAAGCAACCAATATGCCCTTCAATAGGTAAATGGATAAACAAAAACTGTGGTACATCCATATAATGAAATATCTTTCAGCCATAAAAAAATGAATTATCAAGCCACAAATAGAAATAGAGAGAGATGAACAGGTGGAGAATAAGGGATTTTTAAGGTAGGGAAACTATTCTGTATGATACTGTAATGGTGTATCCATGCCATTGTACATTTGTCAAAACCCATAGAATGTACAACACAACGAGTAAACCTTAACTCTAACTGTGAGCACTAGTTGATAATATATCAATATTGGCTCATTAATTGTAACAAATGTACCACCATAATGCTTGATATTATTAATAAGAGAAACTGGGTTCTGGGGGAAAGGTAGTATAAGGGAACTCTTTATTTTCTATTCAATTTTTTTCATAAGCCTAAAACTGCTCAAAAAAGAAAGTCTATTAGTTAAATACTATAGTAAATCTTATAGTATTCTCTCCACTTTCATGTGTTTAAAAATTTTCATAATAAAGTTTTAAACATGATATTAAAAATGAAACAAAACAGTGATATTACTGCACAATGTGAGATTGGTTTTTCTCCCCTCATCTGCTTGTGATGGACAATAAAATGGTACTACTTCTGTACCTGAAGAAGTGAGGACTTACTCCAATGTATGAGCTGTGTGTTTTTCATGATGTCCTTTATCAGGTTGATAAAGTTATATTCTGTTCCTACTTAATTAAGTGCTTTATCATAAAAATGTGCTGTATTTTGTAAAATGTCTTTTCCGTGTGGGATTATCATCAGATTTTTACCTTTATTTCATTCAAGTTAAACCAAACTCACTCTCGGGATAAATCCCTTTACATCATTGTGTATAATACTGTTACTGAGTACAAGCTCGCACTCCTTGTCTTGAGACAGGCCAATATATCGAGGGTCAAGGTGTTGGGGAAAGGAATAGTGACTTTTATTCAGAAAGCCAGCTTACCAAGATGGTGACTAGTGTCATAAAGAACCATCTTCTCTGAGTTTGAAGAGTTAGAATTCAGGCTTCTTTTATACTAAAAGGAGAGGAGGGGTGGCTGGTTGTACCAGACTTCTTGGTATTTGCCAAACCCTGGAGGGAATGTGATAAACCTTTGATCTGGCAGCTGTCCATGTAGGTCTGGTCGTGATGTTCCTGTAAACCTTCAACAAGACAAATGTTATTTTCTGTTATGAAACTTTTTATCGCTGTATAAATAAAAAGTGTTATGGCTTTACATGTCAAGCCTGGGAGACAGAGCCTTGAGAAAGGGCTCTCATGTATATTTCAGGCTATTGGCAACATTCTTTTACTGATTGAGGAAACAAAGGTGCAGAGCCATCATGACTAACTAAGCACAGGCAACAGAGCACAAATATTAGAGCTAAAGAAATAGGTCCAATATGGACAGTTTGTTTTCTGTGACAATACTTTTAATATGGTGCTGGATTCAGTGCTGTAGCATTTTATTCAGGATTTAAATAACTATATTCCTAAGGGATGTTGTCCTGAAGTTTTCTTCTATTATGATATCTTTGTCTGGTTTTGTCTTCAGTGTAAAACTGACCTCATAGAACTTGACACAATGTGTTCCTTCCTATCCTATATTTTGGAAAATGTTATGAAGGATTGGTATTAATTATTTTATGATTGGTAGAATTCACTGGTAGACCAGTGAAGCTGTCTCGGCCTGGACTATTTATTAGGGAAGTTTTTTATTACTAATCCAATTACTTTACTTGTTATAAATCAGTTCAGATTTTCTAATTCTTCTTCAGTCAGTTTTAGTAATTTGTGTCTTATAGAAATGAGTCCATTTCATCTCAGTTATATACTTTGTTGGCATACATATATTCATAGTATGCCCTTATAATCTTTTTAATTATTTGATAATTCTTGTATGGTTATTAAAAATGTTCTCTCTTTCCTTCTTTGAAATGCCTGTCTTTTTCTTAGTCAGTGTAGCTGAAATTTATTTTTTAATTTGTTCATCTTTTCATAGAACTATCTTTTATATATATTGATTTTCCCTATAGTTTTTCTACGCTTAATGTCATTAATTTCTGTTGTATTTTTTTATTATTTCCTTCTTTCTGCTTGCTGTAGATTTAGTTTGCCTTTCTTTTTATACTGTCTTTCATTTTTTTTTACATTAAAAGCAATATCACTTTTTTTTAACATCTTTATTGGAGTAAATTTCTTTACAATGGTGTGTTAGTTTCTGCTTTATAACAAAGTGAATCAGTTATACATAAACATATGTCCCCATATCTCTACCCTCTTGCATCTCCCTCCCTCCTACCCTCCCTATCCCACCCCTCTAGGTGGTCACAAAGCACCGAGCTGATCTCCCTGTGCTATGCGGCTGCTTCCCACTAGCCATCTATTTTACGTTTGCTAGTGTATATATCTCCATGCCACTGTGTCACTGTCCCACCTTACCCTTTCCCCTCCCCGTATCCTCAAGTCCATTCTCTAGTAGGTCTGCATCTTTATTCCTGTCTTGCCCCTAGAATCTTCTGATCTTTTTTTTTTTATATGTGTTACCTTATGGTATTTGTTTTTATCTAACTTACTTCACTCTGTAAGATAGTCTCTAGGTCCATCCACCTCACTACAAATAACTCAGTTTTGTTCTTTTTATGGCTAAGTAATATTCCATTATATATATGTGCCACATCCTCTTTATCCATTCATCTGTCGATGGACACTTAGGTTGCTTCCATATCCTGGCTATTGTAAATAGAGCTGCAATGAAAATTTCGGTACATGACTCTTTTTGAATTATGGTTTTCTCAGGGTATATGCCCAGTAGTGGGATTGCTGGGTCGTATGGTAGTTCTATTTTTAGTTTTTTTAAGGAACCTCCACACTGTTCTCCATAGTGGCTGTATAAATTTACATTCCCACCAACAGTGCAAGAGGGTTCCCTTTTCTCCACACCCTTTCCAGCATTTACTGTTTGTAGATTTTTTCATAATGGCCATACTTACTGGTTTGAGATGATATCTCATTGTAGTTTATTTGCATTTCTCTAATGATTAATGATGTTGAGCATTCTTTCATGTGTTTGTTGGCAATCTTTATGTCTTCTTTGGAGAAATGTCTATTTAGGTCTTCTGCCCATTTTGGGATTAGGTTGTTTGTTTTTTGGATATTGAACTGCATAAGCTGCTTGTAAATTTTGGAGATTAATCCTTTGTCAGTTGCTTCATTGGCCAATATTTTCTCCCATTCTGAGGATTGTCTTTCCATCTTATGGTTTCCTTTGCTGTGCAAAAGCTTTTAAGTTTCATTAGGTCCCATTTGTTTATTTTTGTTTTTATTTCCATTTCTCTAGGAGGTGGGTCAAAAAGGATCTTGCTGTGATTTATGTCATAGAGTGTTCTGCCTATGTTTTCCTTTAATGGTTTGATGGTGTCTGGCCTTACATTTAGGTCTTTAATCCATTTTGAGTTTATTTTTGTGTATGGGTTAGGGAGTGTTCTAATTTCATTCTTTTACATGTAGCTATCCAGTTTTCCCAGCACCACTTATTGAAGAGGCTGTCCTTTCTCCACTGTACATTCCTGCCTCCTTTATCAAAGATAAGGTGACCATATGTGCGTGGGTTTATCTCTGGGCTTTCTATCCTGTTCCATTGATCTATCTTTCTGTTTTTGTGCCAGTACCATACTGTCTTGATTACTGTAGCTTTGTAGTATAGTCTGAAGTCAGGGAGCCTGATTCCTCCAGCTCCTTTTTTCGTTCTCAAGATTGCTTTGGCTATTCGGGGTCTTTTGTGTTTCCATACAAATTGTGAAATTTTTTGTTCTAGTTCTGTGAAAAATGCCAGTGGTGGTTTGATAGGGATTGCATTGAATCTGTAGATTGCTTTGGGTAGTAGAGTCATTTTCACAATGTTGATTCTTCCAATCCAAGAACATGGTATATCTCTCTATCTGTTTGTGTCATCTTTAATTTCTTTCATCAGTGTCTTATAATTTTCTACATACAGGTCTTTTGTCTCCTTAGGTAGGTTTATTCCTAGATATTTTATTCTTTTTGTTGCAATGGTAAATGGGAGTGTTTTCTTGATTTCACTTTCAGATTTTTCATCATTAGTGTATAGGAATGCCAGAGATTTCTGTGCATTAATTTTGTATCCTGCTACTTTACCAAATTCAGTGATTAGCCCTAGTAGCTTTCTGGTAGCATCTTTAGGATTCTCTACGTATAGTATCATGTCATCTACAAACAGTGACAGCTATATTTCTTCTTTTAAGATTTTGATTCCTTTTATTTCCTTTTCTTCTCTATTTGCTGTGGCTAAAACTACGTTGAATAAGAGTGGTGAGAATGGGCAAGCTTGTCTTGTTCCTGATCTTAGTGGAATTGGTTTCAATTTTTCACCACTGACATGATGTTGGCTGTGGGTTTGTCATATATGGCCTTTATTATGTTGAGGAAAGTTCCCTCTATGCCTACTTTCTGCAGGGTTTTTATCATAAATGGGTGTTGAATTTTGTCAAAATATTTCCTTGCATCTATTGAGATAATCATATGGTTTTTCTCCTTCAATTTGTTAATATGGTGTATCACGTTGATTTATTTGTGTATATTGACAAATCCTTGCATTCCTGGGATAAACCCCACTTGATCATAGTGTATGATCCTTCTAATGTGCTGTTGGATTCTGTTTGCTAGTAGTTTGTTGAGGATTTTTGCATCTATGTTCATCAGTGATATTGGCCTGTAGTTTTCTTTCTTTGTGACATCTTTGTCTGGTTTTGGTATCAGAGTGATGGTGGCCTCATAGAATGAGTTTGGGAGTGTTACTTCCTCTGCTATACTTTGAAAAAGTTTGAGGATAGGTGTTCACTTTTCTCTAAATGTTTGATAGAATTCGCCTGTGAAGCCATCTGATCCTGGGCTTTTGGTTGTTGGAAGATTTTTTAATCACAGTTTCAATTTCAATGCTTGTGATTGGTCTGTTCATATTTTCTATTTCTTCCTGATTCAGTCTCTGCAGGTTGTTCATTTCTAAGAATTTGTCCATTTCTTCCAGGTTGTCCTTTTTATTGATATATCGTTGCTTGTAGTAATCTCTCCTGATCTTTTGTATTTCTGCAGTGTCAGTTGTTACTTCTCCTTTTTCATTTCTAATTCTATTGATTTGAGTCTTCTACCTTTTTATCTTGATGAGTCTGGCTAATGGTTTATCAATTTTGTTTATCTTCTCAAAGAACCAGCTTTTAGTTTCATTGATTTTTGCTATTGTTTCCTTCATTTCTTTTTCATTTATTTCTGATCTGATCTTTATGATTTCTTTCATTTTGCTAACTTTGTGGGGTTTTTTTTCTTCTTTCTCTAATTGCTTTAGGTGTAAGATTAGGTTGTTTATTTGAGGTGTTTCTTCTTTCTTAAGGTAGGCTTGTATAGCTATACACTTCCCTCTTAGGGCAGCTTTTGCTGCATCCCATAGGTTTTGGGTCCTTGTGTTTTCATTGTCATTTGTTTCTAGGTATTTTTTGATTTCCTCTTTGATTTCTTCAATGATTTCTTAGTTATTAAGTAGTGTGTTGTTTAGCCTCCATCTGTTTGTATTTCTTACAGATTTTTTCCTGTAATTGATATCTAGTCTCATAGCATTGTGGTTGGAAAAGATACTTGATACAATTTCAGTTTTCTTAAATTTACCAAGGCTTGATTTGTGACCCAAGATATGATGTATCCTGGAGAATGTTCCATGAGCACTTGAGAAGAAAGTGTATTCTGTTGGTTTGGGATGCAATGTCCTATATATATCATTAAGTCCATCTTGTTTAATGTATCATTTAAAGCTTGTGTTTCCTTAGTTATTTTTATTTTGGATGATCTGTCCATTGGTGAAAGTGGGGTGTTAACGTCCCCTACTAATTGTGTTCCTGATTGTGTTCCTGTCGATTTCCCCTTTTATGGCTGGTAGTATTTGCCTTATGTTTTGAGGTGCTCCTTTGTTGGGTGCATAAATATTTACAATTTTTATGTCTTCTTCTTGGTTTGATTCCTTGATCATTATGTAGTGTCCTTGTTTGTCTCTTGTAATTCTCTTTGTTTTAACGTCTATTTTGTCTAAATGAGAATTGCTACTCGAACTTTGTTTTGTTTTCCATTTGCATGGAATATCTTTTTCCATCCCCTCACTTTCAGTTTGTATGTGTCCCTAGGTCTGAAGTGGGACTCTTGTAGACAGCATATATATGGGTCTTGTTTTTGTTTCCATTCAGCCACTCTATGTCTTTTGGTTGGAGCATTTAATTCATTTACATTTAAAGTAATTATCGATATGTATGTTCCTATTACCATTTTCTTAATTGTTTGAGGTTTATTATTGTAGGTCTTTTCCTTCTCTTGTGTTTCCTGCCTAGAGAAGTTCCTTTCGCAGTTTTTGTAAAGCTGGTTTGGAGGTGCTGAATTCTCTTATCTTTTGTTTGTCTGTAAAGCTTTTAATTTCTCTGTCAAATCTGAATGAGATCCTTGCTGGGTAGAGTAATCTTGGTTGTAGGTTTTTCCCTTTTATCACTTTAAATATGTCCTGCCACTCCCTTTGGGCTTGCAGAGTTTCTGCTGAAAGATCAGTTGTTAACCTTATGGGGATTCCCTTATATGTTACTTGTTGTTTTGCCCTTGCTGCTTTTAATATTTCTTCTTTGTATTTAATTTTTGATAGTTTGATTAATATGTGTCTTGGCATGTTTCTCCTTGGATCTATCCTGTATGGGACTCTCTGTGCTTCCTGGACTTGATTAACTATTTTGTTTCCCATATTAGGGAAATTTTCAACTATATTCACTTCAAATATTTTCTCAGTCCATTTATTTTTCTCTTCTTCTTCTGGGACCACTATAATTAGAATGTTGGTGCATTTAATGTTGTCCCAGAGGTCTGTGAGACTGTGCTCAATTCTTTTCATTCCTTTTTCTTTATTCTGCTCTGCAGTAGTTATTTCCACTATTTTATCTTCCAGGTCACTTAATCGCTCTTCTGCCTCAGTTATTCTGCTGTTGATCCCTTCTAGAGATATTTAAATTTCATTTATTGTGTTATTCATCTCTGTTTGCTTTTAGTTCTTCTAGGTCCTTGTTAAATGTTTCATGTATTTTCTCCATTCTATTTCCAAGATTTTGGATCATCTTTACTGTCATTTCTTGGAATTCTTTTTCAAGTAGACTGCCTATTTTCTCTTCACTTGTTAGGTCTGGTGGATTTTTGCCTTGCTCCTTCATCTGCTGTGTGTTTCTCTGTCTTCTCATTTTGGTTAACTTACTGTGTTTGGGGTCTCCTTTTTGCAGTCTGCAGGTTCGTAGTTTCTGTTGTTTTCGGTGTCTGTCCCCAGTGGCTAAGGTTGGTTCAGTGAGTTGTGTAGGCTTCCTGGTGGAGGGGACTAGTGCCTGTATTCTGGTGGATGAGGCTGGATCTTGTCTTTCTGGTGGGCAGGTCCACATCTGTTGGAGTGTTTTGGGGTGTCTGTGGCCTTATTATGATTTTAGGCAACCTCTGTGCTAATGGATGGGGTCGTGTTCCTGTCTTGCTAATTGTTTGGCATATGGTGTCCTGCACTGTAACTTGCTGGTCATTGAGTGGAGCTGGGTCTTGACATTGAGATGGAGATCTCTGGGAGATTTTCACTGTTTGATATTATGTGGAGCTGCAAGGTCTCTTTTGGACTAGTGTCCTGAACTTGGGTCTCCCACCTCAGTGGCAGAACCCTGATGCCTGGCTCGAGCACTAAGAACCTGTCCTCCACACAGCTCAGAATAAAACGGAGAAAAAGGAAAGAAAGAAAGAGGATGATAAAATAACATAAAATAAAATAAAGTAAAATAAAATAAAGTTATTGAAATAAAAAATAATTTTTAAGACAAAAATTTTTTTAAGTAAAATAAAAGGACAGGTAGAAACCTAGGACAAATGGTTAACCAAAGCAACAGACAAAATCACACACAGAAGCATACACATTTACACTCAAAAACGGTGAAAAAGGGAAAAAATATATATATATCATTGCTCCCAAAGTACACCTCCTCACTTTCAGATGATTCGTTGTCTATTCAGTTATTTCACAGATGCAGGGTACATCACGTTGACTGTGCAGATTTAATCTGCTGCGCCTGAGCCTGCTGGGCGAGATTTCCCTTTCTCTTCTTTGTTCGCACAGCTCCTGGGGTTCAGCTTTGGATTTGGACCCGCCTCTGTGTGTAGGTCACGTGAGGGCATTTGTTCTTTGCTCAGACAGGAGGGTGTTAAAGGAGCAGCTGATTCTGGGGCTCCAGCTCACTCATGCCAGAGGAAGGGAGGGTGGGTTACGGTGTGCAGGGTGATCCTGTGGCGGCAGCAGCCAGTGTGACGTTGCAGCAGCCTGAGGTGCGCCGTGTGTTCTCCCGGGGAAGTTGTCCCTGGATCACTGACCCTGCAGTGGTGGGCTGCACAGGCTCCCGGGAGGGAAGGTGTGGAGAGTGACCTCTGCTTGTACACAGTGTTCTTGGTGGCGGCAGCAGCAGCCTTAGCGTCTCATGCCCATGTCTGTGGTCCGAGCTGATAGCTGCAGCTCGCGCCTGTCTCGGGAGCTCCTTTAAGCGGTGCTCGTGCACCAGGAAACAAAGAGGTAAGAAAAAGTCTCTTGCTTCTTCGGCAGCTCCAGACCTTTTCCCGGACTCCCTCCCGGCTAGCCGTGGTGCACTAACCCCCTGCAGGCTGTGTTCACGCAGCCAACCCCAGTACTCTCCTTGCGATCTGACCGAAGCCTGAGCTTCAGCTCCCAGTCCCCGCACACCCCGGCGGGTGAGCAGACAAGCCTCTCGGGCTGGTGAGTGCTGGTCTGCACATATCCTCTGTGCAGGAATCTATCCGCTTTGCCCTCCACACTCCTGTTGCTGCGCTCTCCTCTGTGGCTCTGAAGCTTACCCACCTCCGCCACCCGCAGCCTCTGCCCGTGAAGGGGCTTCCTCCTTCACAGCTCCCTCCCACTGGTGCGGGTCCCATCCCTATTCTTTGTCTCTGTTTTTTCTTTTGCCCTACCCAGGTACGTGGGGAGTTTCTTGCATTTTGGGAGGTCTGAGGTCTTCTGCCAGCGCCCAGTAGGTGTTCTGTAGTAGTTGTTCCACATGTAGATGTATTTCTGATGTACTTGTGGGGAGGAAGGTGATCTCCGCGTCTTACTCTCCCACCATCTTGAAGCTCCTCCTATGGAGTCTTAAGGTGGAAGTTTAAGGTACTGATTTGAGATCTTTCTTTCTTTTATTAATGGAGGCTTTTATAGCTGTCAATTTCCCTCTAAGAACTGCTTAAGCTGCATAATATAAGTCTTGCTACGCTGTGTGTTCATTTTCATTCATGTCAATGTATTTTATAATTTGCCTTGTGATTTTTTCTTTGACTTAGTTGTTATTTAGGGGTGTACTGTTTAATTTTCTCATATTTTCGAATTTTCAAAATGTTCTTTTACATATTTCAATGTAAATTCAATTATGGTTAGAAAACATACTTTATTTGATTTAAATACCTTTAAATCTATTGAGGTTTGTTTCACAACCTAGCATATGGTCTATTTTTGAATATGTTTCAGGCATGCATGGGAAAAATGTATGTTCAGCTGTTTGGAGTGGAATATTATATATATTTTAGAAAAATCTTGGTTGGTTTATAATGTTGTTCAAGTCTCCTATGTCCTTGTTGATCATCTGCCCATTTGTTCTGTCTATTATTGAAAGCAGGGTATTGACTATTATTTTTAAACTGTCTGTGTATCTCCCTTTAATTCTGTCAGTTTTGTTGCATGGATTTTGGGGCATGGTTGTTAGGGTTATATATATATTTATAGTTTTTCATCCTGCTTGATAGCTTGAATTTTTTATCGTTATCATTGTAAAGGATCATTATAAATGTTTCTCTTTATCTATAGTAACACATTTTAAATTAAATTCTATTTTGATATAATAGTTATTCCAACTTTATAGTTACTGTTTGCATTATACATGGTGCCCCATTCTTTTACATAAAAGTATTTGAATCTTTGATATAAAGTGTCTCCTGCATGCAGCATAAAATTATATCATGTTTACTCATCCAGTCGAACAATCTCTGCCTTTTGATTACCTTGTTTAATTCATTCATATCTGATGATATTAATATGGTTGGATTTTTCTCTGCCATTTGTCTTTTTTTATCTTGTTTAACTGCTGTCTTTTGCCTCCAGAAAATTTTCTTTAATGTAACATTTTAATTCCTTCAATATTTTTTGCTACCCTTTTTGAGTGATTTTCTTATTGGTTGCTCTTGGGTTTACAGTGTTCATGTTAATATATCAGAAATTACTTCAATTATATACTAATTTAATTTCAGTGAGATTTAGAAATGGAACTCCTATGTAACTCTATGCCCTACTCTTGTGTTTGTGCTATTATTATTATAATACCTTTTACATGTATCTATTTTACAAACCTCCAGGTGTACTTTTATATTTAATATATATTTTTTATATCCTTTAAAGAAGCTGAGAGAAGAAAGGAGACCAAATACGCACACACATACATATATATGTATGTAATATATATAAACATATATATATATTATATACATATTGGGTTGTTTTTGGCAGTACCACACTTTTAAAATTATTTATTTATTTTTGGCTGCATTGGATCTTTGCTGCTGCACGTGGGCTTTCTCTAGTTGCATCGAATGGGGGCTACTCTTCATTGTGGTGCACAGGCTGCTCATTGTGGTGGCTTCTCTTGTTGTGGAGCACGGGCTCTAGGGTGCGCGGGCTTCAACAGTCATGGCTCATGGGCTCTAGAGCGCAGGCTCAGTAGTTGCAGTGCATGTGCTTAGTTGCTCCGCGGCATGTGGAATCTTCCCAGACCAGGACTTGAACCCGTGTCCCCTGCATTGTCAGATTCTTAACCACTGCGCCACCAGGGAAACCCCTATATATTGTTTTATGATACTTATTTTAAAATCAATTGGGAGAAGAAGAAGAAATATACAGTGGTGTAGTCTTTTACCATCACTTTCATAATTGCCTTTGCTAATTATCTTTTGTGTGTGTATAAATCAAATTACCGTATGATGTATTTGCTTTCAGCCTAAAAAGCTTCCTTCAAGAAAAAAGCTATTGCTATAGAATTGGTCTGCTAGCAGTGAATTCTTTCACTTATTGTTTATGTGGGAATCTTAATCTCACCTTCAATTTTAAAAGATAAAATTACTGGATGTAATATTCTTTGTTAACAATCGTTTTCACCATTGTGAATATATTATCTCACTACCTTTGATCTTAGCTGTTTCTGATGAAAAGTCAGCTGTTAATTTTGCTTGAGTTCCTCTGTAGCTGACAAGTTACTTTTTTCTTGCTGCCTTAAAGATTTTCTCTTTATCTTTCAACATTTTGACTATGATGTGGCTGGGTATGGATCTATTTGTATTTGGCCTACTTGGATTTCATTATGCTGCTTCAATGTGTAGCCCAATGTCTTCCATCAGATTTTGAAAATTTTGACAACTATTTCTTAAAATATTTTTTTCTGCTCCTTGCCCTTTCTCTTATTTTGCCCTTCCCATTTCATATATGTTTTTCTAATTAACGGTGTCCTGCATTTTCTCTGAGCCTTGATTGTTTTTCCCCCTTCTTTTGTTCTTTCTGCTTTCCAGATTGCATAGTTTCTATCTTTCAAACTTGCTGATTCTTCCATCTGCCAGCACTAATATACTGTTGAGCCCCTCTAGTGAATTTTTCTTTTTACTGTACTTTTCATTTCCAGAATTTCTATTTACTTTTTAAAATAACTTGTTTCTCTTTCTTGATAGTCTGTAGTTGATGAGTCATCATTATTGTAACTCTTAATTTTTAAAGCATTGCTTCCTTTAGTTAACTGAACACATTTACAATGGCTGCTTTGAAATCTTTGTCTGCTAAGCATATTACCTGGGCCCTCTCAAAGGCAGTTTCTTTTTAATCCTTTTTTTCTTGTGTATGCATCACACTGTCCTATTTCTTTACATGACTTGTAATTTTTGTTTAAAATTGGACGTCTGAGATAATATATTATTTCAACTGTGGATAGCAATTCCTCCTCTGTGGCTTGAATTCGCTATCCATTTGCTTCCTTGTGTTGACGTAAATTGTTCAGTGACATTTGTTTCCTCTGCCCTGTGCAGCCTCTGATATCACTTCTCAAAGGGCACTGTTTTGGGTATGCACACAGTAACCCTAATCACTTCTTCCTCCCACCCTCCCACCCCAATGGAATGAGAGACTTCAGCTGGGCTCTCTTTATCTCTTTACCTATTAAGCCTCTGGCTACCCAGTCTTTATTGATACTACACCAAGCTGTTAGCATACACTAAGTGGTAGTTGATTGCTTTGTTATTCCAATAATGACCTGTAGTATAAATTGCTCGATGGTCTAATCCAATTCAAGTCTGAACTCTTTGCAGAGGTAGTTTTTGTAGCCAGTCTTTGAAACTTTCTCAGACCACGGAAGGGTTCTTAGCTATCTCTTTTCCTGCTTTTCTCTATCAACATATTTTTGGTTAACTGTTTCACTTCTTGCTAGCATGGAGCTACCAGTCTCCTCTTAATTGTTCAGCACCAAAATCTTCATTGTTTTTGAAAGAACTATGGAGGTTGAAACTTCCTACACTTTATTCCAAATAAAATCAGTCTTCAGTGGGGAGAACTACAGACCTCTCTGTTCTTATAACGTTCTTCTTTCCCTGGACAGAATCTCTGTGGCAGTGTTTCTGAGTTATAGGCCTAGACCAAGCCCTGCTTTTCTTGGAGTGACAGCTCTCCTCCAAACACAGGGCAGTGAGTGGAGATGCTAGCCTCAGCTCTTCTTTGCTTGTATCTCCCAGTTTGGAATATCTATGCTATGAACAATTGGGGAAAGGCAGATTAGGGCTCAGGGTGCTTGTCCTGACATGGCTGGACAAGAGCTTCCACTCTAAAAGTGGGTACTGAGTAGCAGAAAGGAGCCTCAGATCTTTCAACTGTTCTTGCCTAGTATAGAGCTTCTACAACATAAAGCTGGACACAATGGCAATGCTGCTGCTTGCCATTTCTAGGGAGAAACTATCACCCAAAGATGGCAGTGGGAGAGAAAAATCCTCATCTTCTTGGTCTCGCTACCCACAGTAAAACTTACATCACACTGGTTTGAGGGGCCTGGTAAAGGGAGTGGGTCATGGCTTACATGCCACCAAGTCCCTGTTCTTATAGAGATTTAGTACATTTCTTGCATAAACATTTCTCTGCTGTATGTCCTTAGGGCAGTTACCAGAGATTTTTATGGTTGATTTTTATAATTTTCACAAGTTATGGTTGATCTGCTGGGGAGCAAATTCACAGAGCTCCTCACACCACCATTCCTGAAGTACTTCACTTACTTAGGTACATATTATAAACTTCATTAAAGAAAATATCATATGGATGTTATAATGTCTATAATTTACTTTGAATGACTTCACTGTATGGAGTAAAACATTATGTGTGTTACTTAGGCTAAGTTATAACTAGGTCCTAAGCAAGAAGAAATAGTGAAGAGGTTGCCAGTAGGTGTCATATCATGAAGGGCCCCATCATGAATCCCTCTGTTATATAGATCTCCAACAACCACCTTACTATTTCGCGTACTAAATGTCAAAAATGAAGTTTTAAAAACTAATGACTTATTAAGTAAAAAAAAGAAAAAAGTTATACATAGGTTGTTATTGCCTAAATTTAATTCAGCAATCCTCCTTCATCTTTCATGAGGAGGATGAAAAAAGGCTAGAAGCCTTCAGTCTTTGGGTTGTCATCCAGAGTTTATTACCTAACTCTATCCATGTCCAGCTATTGATTTAGAAGAATTTGAATTTCCTGATACAGACTAGAAGATATAGAATCCTTCTGGAACATTATACTGTTTGCTTTGTGTGAACTTTTCTGTCAAAGTGTTGTTGGAACTTAAAAGTTCAGAGAACTAAAACTTTATAGAACAAATTGTATGCTCTTTTCTGTGCCTAATTTGCTAATGGTTTGTTTAAAAAATATTGATTGTGTTTTCATTGTACTATGGTATTGAAAATATGAAGAGTAGGTAACTCTTACCATCTAAATCTTTGATGATTGGTTATCTATGAAAACTAATCTAAGAGCTGTCATGTCTAAATAGAACTAGATCAGTTTGCAACAAAAGAAAATGAAAACAATAATGAATTAATTCATATACTCAATAAATATGCCTTCTGGCCTCTCAAATTTATCATGGTATGAGACAATCTCCTTTGATAACAAGATAAAATGAAGAAATTTCCAAATGGATAATGACTCCTTTGTATTATGTCTTGTGTAGGTGAAAAAGAAAAACACTTTAGCACAATCAATTCATCCATTCTGGTCAGGCTGCCCTGTAGTGTAAAAAGTTTTATAGTCCCGTGTATAACTATATCTGTTGTATTCAGTTTATATGAAGTGCTTAAGTATCTTTGAATGGCCCAGCTTTCTATTCTTTGATGTTATGAGAGATTATTGATAAAAAGATCACCTGTACGAGAATAGAATCTCCTTCAATAATCAGTTAACCAGTAAGTATATTAGATGCCAAACACAGTGACGATAAAATGCTTATAATCTAGTTTGAAATATAAAACTGATATATGTCATCTCTATAATCATCAAACAGTTATTGAATGTATGCAGCATCCTGTACAAGGAGCCTTGTATTCAAGGGGCTTAATTTTTTATAGAGATGAGTTTTATAAACTGTCAATAACAATTCAAAATAGGAAAAATATAGTACATGTGGTAAATTCTATATGTTTCTATTTTTTATAAATATAAACCTCCACTGAACATATGCCAAAGATTTTATTGGGTTTAAATGCCATACCTACAGTTTCTGGAACAGCACCATGGTGCATTGTGTGTGTTCAATTAATAATTCTTCAATAAATAAATGAGTGAAAATTAATTACATGCATGTTGGTGCTCTGTTATGTGCCCCTTCTTTGGCCTGGTGCAGTTGTATTCAGAAACTGTCTTTGCAGTAGCGAGCACTTACAGCAGACCTAGGGGAGTGTTCATGTGCGCTGGATCAGAAAGTGCCGCTGATCCCTATTGATTTTTCAGGGTCACAAACAGACATGGATTGTGACCACATTTTTATAATTGTAATCAGTATTCTTTGGGAAATTTCGACATTAAGTGCTCCATTATGTACTCTTTTACTATTTGGGGAAATTTATTGTTACTCTCTTAAAACAATAACATAGAGGCACTATGTCTCATTGTGGGAGGATGAACTTATCATGGAACAATATTATCTTCTGGTAGGATTTCCAACCGTTGCTGAAATCTATCCCCCATTCATATTAAAATCAGTAGACTTTTAAAGGCACAGTGGTAGCTTAATTTGGTCTTTTTAAAATGAAGAACTGGGGGGCTTCCCTGGTGGCTCAGTGATTGAGAGTCCGCCTGCCGATGCAGGGGACACGAGTTCGTGCCCCGGTCGGGGAAGATCCCACATGCCACGGAGAGGCTGGGCCCGTGAGCCATGGCTGCTGAGCCTGTGCATCCAGAGCCTGTGCTCTGCAATGGGAGAAGCCACAACAGTGAGAGGCCCGCATACCACAAAAAAAATAAAAAATAAAAAGAACTGTCTTAGCTCTTGGAAAAATATAATAGTGAATTGGCATCTCAATTTTAGTGATTAGGCATCTCATGCATATTTTACTGTGCAGTCAAATTTATTCTATACTTAAAAATATACAATGTATTGTGTGTATGATATTGTGGCCATTTTGAAATTTAAAATAACACCTTCTTTAAAAGAGAAGTTTGAGCAAATTAGAAAGAAACCAGTGGATAATTTTACATTTTTTTTGTTAGAAATTCCAACCTTTTTGTTAGAAACTCTGTTAATATATTGTTATTTTTTTAACATAGATTAGGCATTTTTGTTAATTCTAAGGTTGGTTGCCTTACCAATGGCTTTATTATTAGGTAAAAGGGAAAACCATTATTTATTATGGTTAAATTTTACTTCTTGAAACTCTAAGGAAAATTATAGCACTTGACATGTTAAAAGTTCATGAGATTCAACCAATTCAATATGGATGAATTTGTTTTTCATGTAAGATCTCAAAAATTATGACTATTTAACTTGTCATGGCTTATAAACCCTTGAGTCCTTCTTCATGATTCCCTCTTTTCTACCATTTATATTCACTAATCACCAATAACTATAAACAATATTTAATAAGTACTAGGTAAATTTCCATGTGCTTTGCATATATTAATTAATTTACTTGCCACAATAATCCTATGAGGTACATACTCTTATGACCCCCATGATACTGATAAAAAGAATACAGAGGTCGGTTACTTATGTAAAGTTTTGCAGTCTGTACATGGCAAAGTCAGAATTTGAACACAGACAGATTGGCTTGTGGGACCAGAGCTCAACAGTTATACTCTGCATGTTAGGTATTCTGACTCCTGCTTCTAAACATCTCTGTAATCCAATCTCTTCTTGCCATTGCTATTGCTATGGTTCAAGTTTACAACATATTCTGCCTGAAACACAGTCTTTCTGAAGCCCCCTTTCTTAGTCTGTTGGGGCTGCTATAACAAAATACCATAGACAAGGTGGCTTAACAATAGACATTCATTTCTCACAATTCTAGACTGGGAAGTCCAAGGTGTTAGCAGATTCAATTTCTGGTGGCAGCCTTCTTCCTGGCTTGCAGACAGCTACCTTCTTGCTGTGTCCTCATTTGGCACAGAGAGAGAGAGAGAGAGAGAGAGAGAGAGAGAGAGAGAGAGAGAGAGAGAGAGAGAGAGAGAGAGAGAGAGAGAGAGAGAGAGAGGGCCCAAACAAGTTCTGGTCTCTCTTCCTTTACTTCTAAGGATGTTAATTCAATCATGGGGTGCCACTCTCATGGCCTCATCCAAACTGAATTACCTCCCAAAGGCCCCACCTCCAAATACCATATCATTGAAGTTTAGGGCTTCAACCTAGGAATTTGGTGGGGGGGGGGCACAAGCATTCAGCACATAACACCTCATAATTAGGTTTTCTTCATCCATTCTTTCTTCCTTTCAATCCATCCACTACACAATGGACAAGTAATATTTAAAACAGATAGAGCTATCATATCACTCCTTTGCTTAAAATTTAGGATAAAGATATAAGTTCTTAACATGTTTGAAATATGCTGCATGACCTGGCCTTTGAGGGACTCCAGCCTTATCTCCTGCTTTCTCCCCACCTCTCTCTTCACCACTCACACTGGGTATATCATAGTTATAATAGATGACCTGTTCACTACTTGTCAGGTGCTGCTCTTAATGCTTTACCTGTGTAAATGTCAACCATACAGCCACAAAGGAGTTATGTAATTACTTAGAAATGAAGAACTAAATATCAAGGAATTAGGTAATTTGACTAAATTTTCACAGACTTCATTACGTTCCTTGAAACAGATTATTCGTTCTCCCTAGAAAGCTTTTCCCCATGAACCGTCCACAATTACGGACTTATTTCTCCTGAATCAGTCTCAGGGAGGAACTAAATTAGCTCTTTTTACTATATCCCATAATATTTTGCACTTACCTAGTGCAACCCATATTATTTATTGATATTTCTTTCTCCCTCTAGCCAGACTTCTCCTAGGAAGAGCCTGAGTGTGTACTGCTCATCACAGTTTCTCTGATATTTGGCATAATATAGGATAGATGCTCAACAAGTATTGGTCAAATTATGAACTGACTTGAATAATAATTACATTGTACCCCATGATGAACATACATAATTCTCATTCACTCTTTGGGATAAAAACACCAATTTTCATTTTAGTGGCAAGGAAAGTGGAACATGGAGAAAAAACTGTTGAGGTTAATGGTCAGACCTATACATCACCTGAAGTAATATATTGTACCATGGTTAATAAGAAGTTACATGGCTGTGTTTTATTAAACTAATAAGAAAAATAATTAAAAATACATAAAACTATGTATCCAATTAAGACATGTTTGGGAGCTCACTCTTAAATAGAGAAGACAGAGAAATAAAGGGATAAGATTCATATAAGATGATAAATAGTATAAAAAGCAAATTCAAAGATACAAGTATCACAGAATAAAGGGAGTATATCATTATTTAGTTTGGGTAGAAATTATCTAATTCAACAAACTTGACTACATTAGTTTTAGAAGAGAAATATTTATAGTGAGAAACACAGGACAATAGTGGTGGGTTGAATATTGTAACTCATGAATTTCATTCATATGGTGAAAGCCTGAGGAGATTCACATATCAACGACATTGGATTTACAGAGCTCGCCTACCTGCCTCTGACCTCTGATGGACAATCACATGGGACCTCGACTGTGTCCTCTGGTCCAGGTCAATGCAGGCCAAGTGCTGCTGACTTAAACGAGACATGAACACATTAACCTGGCATCTGTGTTTTGAAATATGACACTCCACTCATTTCTGGCACGAACAGTACATTTAATGCACAATTGGTAACTGATTGAAGTTCCGGTGCAGCATATTCGGGACATCAGAGCTACAGATGTGTACACATACCCTGTTAGAGCGTGTCAATCAGGAAGACCATCAGGATAAGCTCTGTCCTGGGGCATGTGACACTAAACTGTTGATTGTTTCTTTAATACTTACCTTGTGAAAGAATGCATCCTCCTGAGGTTAGAAAAACCCGAGCTTTGGTGACTGTAGAGCATGAAATGATTGTGGTATTGTTTACCACAATCAGAGAGAGAGGAAGAGAGGAAGGATAACTATGAGGGCTTTGGAGCCAGTTGGCTTGGATTTGAATCCTGGCTCCATTACTTCTTCGCTGAGTGATTTTACCTAACCTCTCCAGACCTGTTTCTGAATTTCTCAAATAGGTATAAAATCATTCTAACTGAAAAATTTGTCATAAGTATAGATTCACATGTCTAGAATACAAAAAGCTCTCAAAATTTAAAAAATACTTCAATTTGTTTTGTGATAAAACTGAATTTAAGTAGGGTGACTCTTAATATATTCTTTTTTCCATAAGCATCAAAGTACTCCCCACCTCTACATGAAGCGGGTGTTATGATTTATAATATAAATGTGTATACATACACACACATGTACACAAATAGTTTTCTGAAATCCAAAATGCCTAAAAGCCAACCCCCTAGATGTTTGGAATAAATAAGTATATGTATAGCCCCTAGGAATTTGGAATAAATTATTATGCACTTGTAATAATGAAATTAATGATCCTAAATTAATTTTATATAAAGTCTGAAAGATATTAATTCTAACATTCACTGAGCATTTACTCTAGGACAGGGTTTTCTCATGGCAATCTAGCTTATGGGATCATGGTTTCCATACAAATTCTGAATAGATATGAGGGTAAAGACTGGAATACACTCACTTTAGATGACTTAGGAAGGGAAGGACGCAACCTTTCTTTATTTGCACCTAAATTCTAAAGTGTTTGAAACCAGATATCGTTAAGGGAACACAAACTTTTACACGTCTAGAAATCAAAATGTGTAAAGCTTTGTGCTGGTGAAATGGAAATGCTCAGGTTAATGTGATTCATTTTATTTTATTTTATTTTTTACTTGAAAATGCATGTGTATCGATTTACCCTCTTTTTTTCCCACTGCATATGTGATCATCTTGGCTCAATTACAGTGGTGAAAACTGTGTTAAAAAAATCTCTTCCCCTCAAAACAATTCTGTTAATCATAGTCAGAATCTAGAAATGTTAAAAAGGGAATGAATTAGAAATTTGGAGAATTTATTAACATTTTTGGGAAGCTCAAGCTTATCACTGTCTCTATTAGCTTTATTTGGCTGTAGCTGTAGGTGTAAATATGAATATACATTTTGGCAACTTCTTGCTATAGTAAGCAGACACACAGTTACCTCAGTGGTTTCATGGTTGTCTTAAACCATCACTGCCTTCAGTACACTTATTATTTCACTTATTGTATTTTAAGACTATATCTTGATATTCAAATATTTTTTTTAAATAAAAGGAGTAGAAGTACACTATCATGTTTAGGATCAAATTTGGAGGAATATAGAGGACACAGTTATTTATAACCAAGATATGGTATTTGTTAAATATTTCAAACTGGATGCCAGCTGAACTAGTTATAACTAATAGCATATCCCTCTGGTGTAGCACCACTCTTCTTCTGAAAAAAAGTCACCTTTCTGGAATGTGCTAAAGGATTGTTTGTTACACATAATTGAAGGATACAGATTTCAAGCTGTTTGTAGGTGATACGTGAATTTTTCACTCCTGCTGGTGAGCACATTGACTGCTGTGTAATTCTTTAAATTGATTCAATCAAACCCATGCTGTTTATGCTTTTAATTGATTGAATTAAAACAGCATTTTAAAAACTTTTAGTCATTCCATTAGACAGGAGTCCTTTGGTTGTTCATGCTCAAGCCAGTCCAGATGTGCTGTGGCTTTTCAACTTGTAAAGTCCCACCATAGAGCCAGGTGGCACTTCAATTTATTTGGCAGCAAGGATAGACTGTAAAATCATCACAGATGAAAGGATACTCCTACTGTGGGGTCATAGTACAACTTTCCAGATGGAAGTGAGTGGAGGTATCCACTTTCCATGCTTCTTCCCTACCGTACAGACCATCTGATACAACAGATCATTGATGCAGGGAAAGTCATCCTACTGGAGTCACAGATAGAAATTACCGCTGATCAAAAACTTCTACAGTCAACATGTAATTAAACTTGGGGACCATACAAACATACATAGGATGATGCTTTGGCCTGGAACTGGAGCCTCAGATTCTAATCTTAAAGTGCTGCCCTTCCAGAGGCATGGCAGGGGGTTTGATCCACAAGTGCTCCCAACACGTAGGTTCATTGTCTGTAAGAATTCAAACACTATAATCTAACTCTCTAAATGTTGTCCTGCTTTATTCCATTACCATGCACCAGTGATCCTCAATAGTATCAGTGATAAAGTATATCTCCTAAAAATATTTTCCTGGGCTGAGTTGTAAACAATTGCGGTGGTTATTGTGAATTTTAATATTCATGTAAACATCAAATTAGTCTATGTTTTATTACTCACTCTTTAATTAACATTGGTTGATTCATGGAAGTTAATACAAAGAACCTCCAGTTATACAGTTGGCTCATGACACCCTTGGACTCAGTTACACACACTTATTTAAAGACTCAGTAACAGTTTGGAATCATTCACACTTGCTTTGGATATCATTCTTATCTCCACTGTCTGCTATTTCGCATCTCCGTGTTTAAACAGCAACTTCAAGATAAATACTGATAGCACAGAGAAATACTGATAGTAATGATGAAGAAACAGAACTTCACTTACTTCAGTTCTGTCTTTCTGTGTGACCACTTGAAGGTTTTATTTGTGGTAAAAGTTTAACTAAGGAAACGGAATACAAAATGCGTGGTGTGGTATTATTGTTTAAGTTAAATTGTAGTTTATGCAAGCAATATTTCACCAAATTTGAATAATATCTTTAAAACAGATTTATTATTTTAAAATTAATTGCTTATTAAATGAATCAAGGAAATACTTATTGTTTTTGTTTAGTATATTAATTAATGAAAATAATAAATCAAACTGAAGAAGAGGACTTTTAAAATTTCACCTCCAGGTGTCAAGTACTCCATGTACACTATCTCAAAGCTATAAATGAATTGAAAAAGGTGCTTAGAAAATATTACTTTCTAATGGAATCTCAGTGACAGGAAAATGAAAAGAATTACATTTTAATCATTACATAATATCTCACACAAAGAGAGACCCTAGAATGAAATAAACACAAAACTGTGAAAAATAAAATGCATAGTTAGTAGAAGAAATGTTCCAGAATATCTCTGTGACCTAGGGGTGGAAAGTATTTTTAAAATTTCCATACAAAAACCACAAAGAAAAAAAACACAAAGAAAAAATGGTTAAATTCTATCTCATATAATTAATCATTTTTGCTAAATGAAGAACACTGTAGATGAAGATAATAGGTAGATTACAGGATGGGAAAAGATATCTGCAATATTTGAAACCAAGGAAGAACTAATATCTGGAATCAACAATTTATTTCTGCAAATGAAAGTTAAGAAGACATCAGTCTCAATGGACAAATAGAAAAAGTTATGAACAATTTTCAAAAAAGAAAATATAAAAACTAACATGTATGTTGAGATGATCCAAAAAGTAATCAGAACAATGGAATTAAAAAAAACAATAATATTTTTAATTCCTATTATTTAGTAGCAAAATTAGAAAGGTTCAAAAAGGATAAAGTGATATAACAACCCTCTTCATATGGGAGAACAATTCAGCATTTCTTAATTAATTTTTTATACATACTATTTTAATAAATTAAGATTATTATATAAACGTACTTATAATATATATATACCTTAATTATTATATACACATACCTATTTTACAGGAATGCTTAAAAATGAAAAGTATTTACATATTAAACACAGTAAAATCATTGCCTTAAGGGGGTGGAGAATGAGAGTAAAATATTTTGTGGAGTTTATTTAGTTTGTGATTTTTGTATAAGATCTTAGAGATTTTGATTATCAAGATAGAAACTAAATTCATACATATTTTAATATAATTTTTATGTTAATATTTTTCAGATTATAATACTAAAATTAATGTTGCAATTTAATATTTAATTTTTTATTTCCACATAAGCATTAAGTAAAGGATGGCAGGGTACACAGGATAATTAAAAGAGGGTGAGGATTCCATATTCCTGTACCTTTAACCAAGAGATCTTGAATTCAAATTACTGAGGAAGACATGCAGAGGAAAATGTTCTGGAAACTGTTGTCTATCAGTTTACAGCAACGTCTCCACATGACAACTGCTATTTTGTATCTATTTAATATCTTAATCTTTCTTACACATAAGTAAGCATAATGTAAGTGGTGATTGGGGTGGAGGCATGAACCCTGAACATAGTGTTCTTTGGGAAAATCCTTTTGGGAAACCCTATTGATTAAATCCATAATATAAATGGAAATTTACATTGCATGTAAGTATTAAAATCTTAATTGCCCTTAGGTACTGGAACCTATTAAACCTTGTTTAACATTGCATTCCTCAAGTGTTAGTTCACAGAACAACACCCTCCCTTTTTATTTGATTTTATTTTACTTGAAAATAACATCAATGTCCTAAGAAACAAGTGTTTAAGAAAATATTAGTCTAAGTCTTTGATCTTAGTGGTTTCCTATCTCAGTGGATTGAGCTAGGTTAACTCAGCTGTAAGGATTTCAATTACCCCTGTAGACAATAGTCTTCTTGATTCCTCTTACCTCAGGAACTATATGCAGATAATATTTTAAATGATTAAGTTTATTCTTTTTTCTTTGCTCATTTCTCTGTCAGTGACCATTCCCCCAGTCAGATGGAGAACAAGGATATAATACCACCAACACCATCCTCATGATGGTGATATTTCTCTACTGCCAGAAAAACTACTGGAGACAACTTGGCACATCTAAAATTTATATTTTTATGATATGAAAATAAAACTTGTGGAAAGAGGGCAACAATATTTTACAAATCTTACAATCTTAAGTCAGGAGGAAGAAAGGAAACATTGGGCACTAACACTTGGTTTTAAAATAGTAGTTGCTATGACTACTTAAATCATCTCTTAAGGTGATGTCCTTTGCTTTTATGAATTTTTTAGTTTCGTTGCCCTAACAACGGTACTCACTTACACTGAAGCAGTTTAATAATTTGTTTTTATTTACAAGGGCCTTCTCTCTCTTACTTTGTACATGTTATTGCAGCCATGAATAGACAACAGGAAGTATATGGATTAAGAGGGATTTGAAATAGAGTCTATATTTTAGAATAAATAGAAGCAAGTGTATGATGGATACATTAATCTCCATTTCCGTAGTAGGAAAACAAATGGATTTTTAAAATTGGAGCTGCTGAAAAACACATAGAGTTATTGAATGTTATTTGATAGAAAAAGAAAAATAAAATGATTCTTGGATTAGATTTCATTTGCTTATTTATTTTTAAATTTCAGGTTGATAGTGTAGTACGGGTTTCTAAAAGAAACACACAATTTTGTTCTTATAACTTCACGTACCTGATACATTTGATTCTGTTGTCTAATGTAGACTTTTTACTACTGGTCAAGAAAGAAAACAATATTATTAACTATTGTGCTGGAGGGTTTAACAATTCACAAACATGCGTAAGTCGTCCCTGAATACGGATATGTATGTATGTATATACTTACTAATCAAACACAAGAACAATCAAAACCCTGCAGCTGGAATTATAAATTGGTACAACAGTTTAAGAGAACAATTTAGCAATATGCATAATAATGATTTCAACGCAATTCTAATGCTGGTAATTGCTCCATAGGAAAGTGTTCATCACAGTATTATTTATGCATAGGAAAACTCTGAAAACAGAGAAGTTGTCTCTCAATTAAGGATTGGTTAAATAAATTACATACATCCATATAATGGAATACTATAAAACAAAACCTTTATTTATTTACACTATAACTCACATTTCATTATTAATGAAAATATATCAATTATATACTGTTTTTACAAGTTTTATGTGGCTAAATTTATATTTAGGTTTCTGTATTACTTTTAATGAGAAAATCTTATCAAACTAAAAAGTAAAATTATTTATTTTTAGCACATACTCAAGTATTTTAATTTCTAAATTTTATTTGGCAAATTTATATAAATCAAAATGCTTTTCTCACCAAGTTCATTATTCAAAAACAAAACAATTATACTTTTCATATATTATCAGTTTATCAAAGTTTATGTCATGAACCCATTTATCATAAGTATTAAGGCATATAATGGAAAATAGATATTTCATTTGGTTAACTAGAATCTATTAAACGGGTAAAATGTTAAAAAAAATAGCCATCAAATTCAATTTAGCAGGATAACAGACATTCTATGAAAACAGTAGTAATAGTACTACAAACTACCCAATAAGAGAGGGTCAGAAAGGACATTTATGGATTCTATCTGAACTCCTTTGGTAATATTATATTCTTTTTTTGTTGTTGATGGTGTTTGTCCCCCACTTTATCATTTTATTTAGCATTGAGCGTTTGCAATTAGAGAACAGATAACATTAATTCCCTTGAGAGATTAGAGATGGGGAGCATGGAGGTTTATATGTTATCAAACATAATCTCTTACCCATCTTTTACACTATATTCCAAGTTCCTCAGCGTCAAGAACGACTTTAGTTACTTTTTTTTGACTCAGATCCAAGACAGTGCTAGATATATTGTAAATATTCTCTATCTGCTCTGAGTAATGTGTAAGTGAATGAATAAATATATGAGCAAAGATTCTTTGAATATCAAAACTGTAGAGCAAGAAACACTATGGAGGAGATGGGAGATGGAGATGAGGATATTTGTAGTTTAGAAAAGCCTTTACATTTTAATAATTCAGTCAAATTTGCTTTTTGAAATCATTCCCTGATTCTATATCAAGAGCATTCTTTTTCATTGTTCAGTGTCCAGTCTGGGATACAACTAATAATGATAGCTGGAAAAGACTTGGAAAGAAAGGGATGACATGAAATTAATTAAATTCCTTTATAATGGGAATTGGAGAAAAAGCAAAAAGAGGAATTATAGACCTTGAAGTAGAGAATGCTGTATGGTAGTTAATTAATGATTTTTATGGGTTTAAACACTTGAATTAGGAAATCAGTTATTTGTGTTGAATAGAAAATAATGTGAGAAATATTAATTAAAATGGCACTTTGAAAGATTTGAATATGTTAGTGTTCCAACAATAAAAGATTGTGGTGAAATTGATGGATTTATAAAACAGAGGTATTCAAAGATGTTATTAATATCTACCTTTTTTTCATTCTTCCCATCTTGTGTTGCACAGATTTCACAAAAAACTGCCAAATTTTGGTTTCTGTTTTAGGGAAAAAAAAAAAAAATCAGTCCTTATTTGGCAACTATATATACCCAGATTTGTGCCATCTGATGAAAGAAATCAGAAATGGCTCTTTAATATTATAACTCTGTGATTAATTTATAAGAAGATATTCTTTTAGCTTAATAGAGACAATGATCAGTCGTTGCTGATCATTGAATTCCTAAAGAAAGAGGCAATTTAGTATTCCTGGCTCTATAATGTCAGATCTGGTTCTCCCATTTCTTAGCTGTGTAACTTTTGTCTAATTATTTAACCTCTCTATTCTTGAGTTTCCTCATCTGTAAAATGAGAATCATAATTATACCTACTCCAGAGGTAATACATATAGAGTCCTTAGAACATTTCCTGGGACAAGTTAGTAGTCTATACTTGTTAGTGATTTTTATTACTATATTTTAGACTTCCCACTAAATACATTATATATTTAATCTCATATACTTTAGTCGTCATTTCAGGTAAGGGAATTGACACTGGTTAAATGGTATGGCTAAAGTCACAAACCATTAGAGTCTGAATTCAAATTATAGTCTTATTTCAAATGTGAGCATTTTATATTGTGTAAATATGTTTTCTATCATAAATCTTCACTCTTTTCTTTTAAAGTAGGCATTTTTCTAATCAGTAAAATACAGGATTTTTATGTTACATTAACATTAAATAATGTCTTGTCTGCTATACAGTGCTCTGAATCACTCATTGCAAATAATGTGGCAACAGAGTCCTGGTACATATATCATTTTCAAGGAATAATAGCATTTTTACTGAGGCACATTTGGACAACCATGTTTTGATCAGATTTCTACTCCCTTAGCAATTTGAAATCCAAATGAATTGATTTGTGTCTAACTCCCTTCCCTCCACCAGAGTCTCTGAAGGAGAACTCTGTAGTAGGATCATGGACAAAACAAATAGGACTACAGGCACAAAAAGAAAGTTGCACATTGCTAAAGGGTTATTAAGAAGGAAGAAGACTACTTTACATACTTAGAGCTCTTTAATGTTATTACATTCATTCTGTGACAGCAAAATAAGGTGTACATAGAAGTGCTCAAATAATATATTTTTGAAGAATATTGCCATAAAATGCATAAAACATGAACTACAGGAGCTATAGAAATCCCATTAATATCCTGAGAAACAATCATAGCCCTTAAGTGGCCTTAGTATGACAATAAAATCCACATAGAATGTGTACTCTAAATCAAACCTTAAAATTCTCTGGGTTTCTGTTTTCATATGAAAATAAAGTGAGGTAATAATGCTGGTGCCAGGGACTGTATCTGGCATAGATTGAGCACTCAGCAAATATTTGTTCATTAGTGAATATCTAGAGTGCTATCAGATAATATGTTAAAAGAGTCAAGAATCCTAAAACCAGATACTTATAAACTACTGGCTTTTACTATAATAGTATATTTATCAAGAATTAGCTATTTTTAGTAGCAGTAGTAGTAATTAGTACCCATCTACTACTTATCTACAATAACAATGTATTTGTGATTCAGAATTCACAGTATTTATCTTACTGATTAATGGAAATGCAGAATTTAAAATAAAATCTTATAAATTCTTGACACTATACCCAAACAATTAATGTACAAACAAAGTAAAACATATGGTCTTTACCTAAAACTTTTAATCTTGCTTCTCTGTTTCTACTGTCCTTCCATCTCTACAATTCATTGACTTCATGAGAACACTGTAGCTCACTTTCTTTTACTCTTCCAACGCTTGCCTTCATTTGCTTCCTTTTGAAGCTTGGATCTCATGGTTCATTATTATTATTCATTTCTGTCCCCAAATCATCCCCTCACTATTCTCTTTCTTCCTGTATCATAAACACATGGCAAAATTCAACCCTTGTTTAAACTAAGAAATGGCTTCTCCATTCCTGAGGAGAAGCAGCAGAAAACTGATGCAGGAAATCAAATGGATTAGGCTGATTGGCTGTAATGAAAATTAGTGAATATTAATTCTAAGTGGAACCTAACTTTGTGTAGAAAATATACTGTCTCCCACTCACCTCAATCTTAATTAATGGAAATGCAGAATTTAATAAAAGAATCTTCTAAATTCTTGACACTAAATCTATCCTCCCTACTAGCCTCATATGTATTGACAAATCAGGAGATACAGATTGGAATATCTCCATCTTCCCATCCCCAAATCTATGGTCCAGATCTCACCTGTACCCATTCTTTTCCTCTTCATCTCACAATATTCCTTCTCCTGTGAAGCATCAAGGCCATCCTTTAAACATGAAAATCTTGTTAGTTCTTAAAGTGTGGTCCAAGAACCAACAGCAATGACATTACATGAGTTATAATTCCATTTGGATTGGACAGTTGGTTCATATCAGTCTTATATCAACATAATTAGTTTATTTTAAGCTGCCAAAAACTGTCATGGGGATTCTGCAGAATAAAAACATAAGACCGCTGTCTTTGAAGGCTTGCAGAATAAGTAACAATTAAAAACAAATTGAAGAAAACACACAACTAATGGTTTATGGTCTGGTTTCTTTGCATTTTAAATTACAAGATTGTATTAGATCATTTCTAATAGCATGGCCTTTAAACTTTCCTGATCTGAAGCCCTGGAATTCTGAAAGACTAAAAAAGTGGCACACAAAATTATTGATTTAAGATGTAAGCTCCAGGAAGACAGGTACTTTTCTGTTTCATCTGCTGCTGTATTTAAACCACCTAGAACAGTGCATTGTGCATAATTGGCATTATGCAGTTGCAAATGAAACTCTGTGAGAGACAGTTTCAATAAAAACAAATAAAAACATCTCAAACCAATTTTATGTTATACCTTTAGGTTAAGAAAAAAGAATATTGTTGAGGGTGACCCGTTCTATTTCTCCGCTGATCTCTCTCCCTTAGTGAAGAGAGAATGAAAAATTTTCCAACATTTTGGCCCATCTATATATTGTGAGGACACCAAGGGAAAAGTAATGATTTTTTCTAATTATTGGAAAACTGACATGTTTTTGGTCCTCTTTCTCTACTCAGGTTTATGAGTGGAAGGTCAATATTTGTGCACTGACAAGATGTATTGACTTCAGCTCTCTACTAATTCAGCTCTTGTTTTCCACCAGACCTGCATCAGCCCAAGGACTGTGAATTCATACAGTTCCTGTTTTCCTGTAAAAGGCATACTAGATAGGATTTCTTTTCGCAGACTAACCTTTTTCTGCTTCATATGGGTGGGTAAAATAAGGTTGACCCTCAGATTCCTGGATGTATTCAGTGTAGTGAAAGGAGGCTAAGCAGTATTACTCCAGCCAGAATTTTTCAGGGAGCTCTGCATATTGATTGTTTACCTGATGGCATTAATTGTACTGATATTTTGATTATTATTTGGCTCTGTATTTGAATCTCCAAAGAGTTAGAATCCAGAGCGGAGGAAGAGTGAGTGATGGATTACCTTCCAACAATTTTTATTATGTCTGAGCCGTAGCCATAAGACAAATTCACTATAGTTTTACGTATGAGTACATTGAGAATATTCAAGTTGCTATATGGATTTTCTTTCTAACTTAAAAGTGTAGAGAGTTCTTCTCTTTTGATTAGAGAAGAGGGCTATCACACGTACATTGCTCTTAAGGATGTTTTCCCCTCACAAAGATTCCTGTATTATCCCCTTCTCTGAAAACATACAGCAAGCAAAGCTCTGTGATCATTTATGGCATCAACTTGGAGAGATGAGATTATGTAAGCAATTTCTATTCTCAGCTACATCTCAGCACTCTCATTTCATTGGCTTCACTGGTAGTGGTCATTGTTTGTTTTAACATTTAATAGGATTTTAAAATAGAGCAGAGAGAAATTAAATGCTAGAAATAAAAATGTATGAAAGATATTTTCTCCCATTCTGAGGGTTTTCTTTTTGTCTTGTTTATGGTTTCCTTTGCTGTGCAAAAGCTTTTAAGTTTCATTAGGTCCCATTTGTTTATTTTTGTTTTCATTTCCATTTCTCTAGGAGGTGGGTCAAAAAGGGTCTTGCTGTGATTTATGTCAAAGAGTGTTCTTCTTATTTTTTCCTCTAAGAGTTTTCATAGTGTTCAGTCTTACATTTAGGTCTTTATTCCATTTTGAGTTCATTTTTGTGTATGGTGTTAGGAAGTGTTCTAATTTCATTCTTTTACATGTAGCTGTCCAGTTTTCCCAGCACCACTTATTGAAGAGGCTGTGTTTTCTACATTGTCTCTTCTTGCCTCCTTTGTCATAAATTAGGTGACCATATGTGCTTGGGTTTATCTCTGGGCTTTCTATACTATACCATTGACCTATATTTCTGTTTTTGTGCCAGTGCCATACTGTCTTGATTATTTGCAAGTGAAACAACCAACAAAGGATTAATCTCCAAAATATATGAACAGCTCATGGAGCTCAATATCAGAAAAACAAACAACCCAATCCAAAAATGGGTGGAAGACCTAAATAGACATTTCTCCAAAGAAGACATACAGATGGCCAAGAGGCACATGAAAAGATCTCAACATCACTAATTATTAGAGAAATGCAAATCAAAACTACAATGAGGTATCACCTCACACCGGTCAGAATGGCCATCATTGAAAAATCTACAAACAATAAATGCTGGAAAGGGTGTGGTGAAAAGGGACCCCTGCTTCACTGTTGGTGGGAATGTAAATTGATACAGCCACTGTGGAGAACAGTATGGAGGTTCCTTAAAAAACTAAAAATAGAACTACCATATGACTCAGCAATCCCACTACTGGGCATATACCCTGAGAAAACCATAATTCAAAAAGAGTCATGTGCCACAATGTTCATTGCAGCTCTATTTACAATAGCCAGGACATGGAAACAACCTAAATGTCCATTGACAGATGAATGGTTAAAGAAGATGTGGCACATATATACAATGGAATGGAATATTACTCAGCCATAAAAAGAAATGAAATTGAGTTATTTGTAGTGAGGTGGATGGACCTAGAGTCTGTCATACAGAGTAAAATAAGTCAGAGAAAAACAAATACCATATGCTAACACGTATATATACAATCTAAAAGAAATGGTACTGATGAATCTGGTGGCAGGTCGGAATAAAGATACAGACATAGAGAATGACTTGAGGACATGGGATGGGAGGTGTAAGCCAGGGTGAAGTGAGAGTAGCATCAACATATATATACTACCAAATGTAAAATAGATAGCTAGTTGGAAGCAGCAGTGTAGCACAGGGAGATCAGCTCGATGCATTGTGATGACAAATGAGGGTGGGTGGGAGGCTCAAGGATATACGGAGATATATGTATGCATATGGCTGATTCACTTTGTTGTACAACAGAAACTAACACAGTATTGTGAAGAAATTATACTCCAATAAATATGAATAAAAAATGCAAAAAAAATGTATGAAAGAAACAAGATAAAATCCAAGGCTAGGGTCTTTGTATTCTACAGGATGAGTTCTAATGAGCAGGAAATAATATTTAAATGAATGATATCAAGGAAATATCTATATTTCTATAGGCAGATGCATAATAGCTAGTTTTAGGTGGAATTAACAAAAAGATACCATCCTTTTTATGTTACTATTATAACAAAGAAATCCTTCTTTAATGAAAGAATAAGAATCACTGTTATCCTTTGTAATGGGTACATAAGAAAAAACTAATACCTTGAGTTTGTCTGTAATTTTGAAGTGACAGAGTTATAGGCACTGATCCAAGTCTGAATGGCAACAAGCAGCCCAGTATTTCCACATACAGTTGTGTCATCAAGTAAGGATGACTTATTAGCCATGAATTTCATGCAGCAGAGAGAAAAAAATGTGTAAATCAGAAACTGAAGGTCAATGAAGTAAATCAAAGTAATGTTTTCTTTATATTATCAGCGTGCTTAGGACAATCCCAGAAACTTGCACTTAAAAGCATGTATATATGAAGAGATCCAACAGAATGAATAATGCAGATAGCCAGAAACAGGCTCAATGATTAACAACTCAGTGACTTTAATAAACAAACCATGTAATTTCAAGTTTGTGACAATTGGTGAAGTCTTGTGGTCCAACGAGCATACAAGCTGTGCAGGATGACAGGATTTAAGGCAGGCAAGGGAATTGCTATAATAAAGCTTTATCATTTGGCATACAGTAAAAGTAAACATGAAGCAACTTCATTAAAAATTCTACACTCCCAATCTGTACACAGCAGAGACCAAAAGCCTGATCTAGAAATAGACAACTTGTTCCTATTGTGGATCAAAATGGGAAACTTAAACAAGCAATAATGAAAGCACCAACAATGGCCACAGCAGAGGAAAAAATGTGATGAGTGGCATAAAAATAAATGTTAATAAAAAATCCACATATGTTTAGTAAGTTAGCAGTAGAAGAGAAAACTTTTGTCGATGTCAGCAAAATCACATGGTTTGTATTAATGCTGCATATATAGTTGTAAATAAAAATAGATCCCAGATAGGCATACAATCTTGTATGTATGTTTGTAATAATTTTCTTTGAGATATTGAAGAATTTGACAAGAAATAGAGGCTGAAGCAAATAGAAACAGAAATTTTTTAAGGAAAAATTACCAAGAAAGATAGACTAAAGCTGACAAACACCAAAACAATCGCCCACAAATTTGTGCTCCCAGCTTTCAGACATTATTTCTTGACTTGACTGTGTAGCATGACAGTGGGACAAGCTTTGTTACATTGGACAGTCTAGATATTATTGTCTAGTTTTTCTCAATGGTAGTAGTAATAAGTATGGGCTTTGAGTTTTGAAATGGTAGCTGCCATCAAGTGAGGAAAATGGAATTTCAGGGAGAAATAAATCACTTCACCAAAGCATTACTCAGCTGATGAAACTCACTCTCCAAGGAGAAGAAGTATTAGTTATTTTGTGCACAACATCCATTCCTGCATCCTCCGATTTTTTTTTTTTAACCTTGGCTACAATTCCCAACTTTATAGGGGAAACTACCTCTCTTGTGAGATATATCACTGATGTCTATATTCCAAATTTGAGGTATAGGGGTTAAAGCAAATAAATGCGTGTCTTATTCTCCCTTCTATGGTATAAATTCTACAAAGAGGGTCAGTATCTTACCAGACTCCCACATTAGGCAATTAAAAATATTTGAAAAGTGAAGCTATAAATAGATGAATAAAAAAGCTTTAGGAAGTGACTTCTGAATTTGCTTTTTATCATTATCATTTAGATCTTGCCAATCTCATAAAAAATTTATAAGCTATCAGCCTTTAAACTGATCCTAGTTGGTCATCTTCCTCACTAAAATGAGAATTAAGGAGAAAGTACTTAGGAAATAAAAGTTATCTAGTATTTAAAGTAAAGTAAATAATTTTTAAAAACTGTAGCAGTTTTGCTCTTCTCCCTGTTGATTTATAAAATTTTGCATAAGCCACATCCTCATGATGGGGGATAAGAATCACTCAGGAATTCTTTCACTCTCATGCAAACTTTGGTCTCTCTTTTATTTGCCATCTTCTCTTTTCCTCATTCTTTACTATATGAGGTAGAATTATTGTAGTTGCATCTCTCTTAGTGAGCCTAGAAGGGAAGTGATAAGCACTTTGTAATCAGATTGTCTGCTGATTACATGTCTTCTTTGGCGAAGAAGTCCATTAAAATGTGTATTTTTGTCTTCTGAGTTTTAGCTCTGAAATGAAATACCTACTTATACTACAAAATAGAAACTATTTCAGGTGAAATTTTCTCCTATTGTATATCTTTAAATTAACCTAGGCTGCAGAAAACATTTTGAATATATTATGTGCACTCTTTTCAATGACTTTTAGCTTCCTTGAGAAAGTCCTTGTTCTCAGGTATGATTTTCCTCACCTTCACATTTACTTTTATCTACACCCATCTGACTTTCTTTCTCCCATTTTCAAAGGGGAGAAAAATGTCCATTTCCTTTTTAAGGATAATGACTTACTCTCTGCAAAGACCCTATCTTCTTTAGCATCCTCAGCAATTATGCTCCAAGATTGATCACCATTCTTTCCAATGTTCATAACTGCTCTCTTTTTGGAAATTTCTCCTCAGCAAATAACATATATAATCATTTATCCCTTAAAAATAAAGGTAAAAATGATATTTTAATTTCACTTACCTCTCTAGATATTGCCTATGCTAGCCAATAGGGCAGATTACTTACATTAAGATTATTCTCCTTCCAGGCATGTGGTAAGATTGTGAATGAACTTTGATTTACCTTACTTTTGAGTGAAAGCTTTATGAGCTAGCTCAAGATTCTCCATTTTTCCATACCCGTTTCATGCAACAAGTGATTATCCAGGAGGCAGATGTTTGTTGTCTAGGTCCCTGAGTGATCACAGTGTTGAGTGGACAGCCTTGCTGACTTGAGATAAAAATAATGTGGTGTGAGTAGGAAATACCTCTTTACTTTTAAGCTCTGAGATTTTGGGTTCACTCTTTACCAAAGCATAACCTCTCTATCCTGCTTAATACAGAAATCTATTCCTAGACTTTGGGTGCTAACATAACATAAACCTAAAATATAAGATAATGTCTCAGTACCCATGTGGTAAGCAAAGAGAAACCTGTTATTTACAGCTTAAAAAAATAGTGCCACACATTAGACAGTCACGAAACTTTGGGTAAATATATTTTTGGTTATAATTTAGAAAGCAGACCATGCAGGTAGTGGATCTGAAGGGTTAATGGAAAACCCTTCTGAAAAACAGAAGGCAGTGGCATGTATTCAATATATTTAGCAAGGCATTACAAGAAAAGTAAGAGCTCGAAATAAATCAGCCAGTTTTCAGTAATGAATAAGAGGGAATAAAGCATATCCAGAAATTTGAAGCCTTGTAACATTAAAATGGCACCTGTTTTTAGAGCCAAAAGAGTGGGGAAAAAAAGTGAGAAAACTTTCGAGGAATAAATGAAATGTTGATTTAAACTGAGTCTTACATGTAAAAAAAAATGTGAACAATTTTCAACCAATTAAATTGCCTCAGAGCAAATATCAAATTAAGGAAATGACCATGACAGTCATATTTAAAACCACCTGGATTAAGGTACACCAGAAAAAAATCCAAATTAAGATGATGACATCCAATAAATATTTTTAAATGGGCAAAATTCCTCAAGAAACGGAGACTAAGAATGTGTGCTTGCCAAACCTACCCACTTGATAACTTCCAGGTATATGTTAAGTCAAGTTATTGAGAGAGAGTAAGAAATTGAGAGAGAGAGAGAAACAGTTCATATGAGATGTATGTCTTGAAAGGAAATGTGCTTGTGAATACTGACATATAAAGATAAAGCTGACTGGAATCAAATTGATAAGAACCAACCAGGCTTTTAAAAAGAATGTACTGTCCAAAAAACACACAAAAAACAAAAAATAAAAACAAAAAATAAAAACAAAACGAGCTTGGATCAGAGGAGACCGTTGCCATTTGAGACTTGAAATGACCCTAAGTCCCAATTATCTCTGGACAGAAAGTAATCTGAGAACTATTTGCAGTAGCATCCAAGCAGAGCATGTTCCCTGATGTCCATTTCAACTGTGGCAAAGGAAGATAGTGGAAAAAATAGTTGGCTTCTGATTTGTGTTGCGTTCTTCTGTTTTCCAAAACGGAGCATTTATTGTGATTATCCAGACCTTGTTCTTCCAATATTTATTGAGGTGTGTTTGTGGAGGGAAATAACATGTCCTTCTAATTTCAGAGGTCTCCAAAACAAGAATAACCTTAGCCAGGGTTTATCTAAAATCTCTTGTCCATCGTTCTAGGTAAAAGACATTTTCACAGAGAAAACTGGCACTTTATTTTGGTGCCATGATTGAATGGGATTTATGGCTGAGGTGAGTAAACCCTGGTTTCAGGAGGTAGAGTGAACAGAATATTTGGTGAAGAGAATAGATTGCAATAGTATTTAGAGTTTTCATAAATATTTCTCTCTTTCTCATTCTGGGAAGAGAGTAAATTGCACTTCCACCCCTTGAACACAGGCATGAACACATGACTTGCTTTGGTTAAGATATGTGGTTAAGATATGTGTCTTCAAGATTCAGTGCACAATTTTCTGTTTCTTTTCCCTCCCTGCCACAATAACTCCAAATTTTAAAGGTTCCATTAGCTTGGATTCTGAGTGAGGATAATGTGGATCAGAATCTTCTGCTGACATGAGATGGGCATGAAGCCTAAGCAAGAAATAAACTTCTGGTGTTCTAAGCAGTGAGATATTAAGGTTGTTTATTGCAACATAACCAAGAAATTCTGACTGTTACATTACTTAACTTGTGTCTTTTTTTCCTCTGTCAGGTTTTGAAATATGTAATTTATATGTGTTACTTCCAAATTTTTTTCACAATGTTTTTGTCCCACAGGAATCTGGCTTCTATTACTTCCACAGCTGTAAAATTGGCCCATTAAGTTCACCAAAAACTGATTATAGCTAATTCATTAGAGACATTTTAGTCCATATCTTATTAACAAAACCGCTGCATGATTTTATTGAATTTTTTGACTGGAAACTCTTTCCTTCCCTGGATTTTGTGATACCATTATGTTTTCAGTTCATGCTTTCTGTTAGATCCTTTATAATTTTCTCTTCCATTTCACATTCCTTAAACTTTAGTGTTCACCAGGGTTCTAAAACTCTTTCATAGTTCTGCTTCCTCTGGGAAAACCACCCAACTTCAATGAGGTCAGCAATGGGAAATGTTCGGGGAACTCCTAAATTAGTATCTCTTGTCCAGATCATTTTTTTGAGTTCTGAAAACTATGTCTGCTGTTACCTGAACATGATTACCACCTGTATGTGAATCTCACGTGTCCAAAGTAAACTTATACTCTCCTTCAAACATGTTTTTCAGTGTAACTCTCCGTTTTGGTGAACATTACCAGTAAATCTCCTCCACCTAGTTGTCAAACCTCTCAACTTGTAGATGTTCATGACTTTCGTCTGTCTCCACCACACTCATCCGAATGATTACTAAGTGCTGCTTATTCTAACTCTTAAACAACCATCATATTTCTATTTCAAGTGCCACTATTTTAGCCCAGGATCTAATTATTTCTCACTTGATTTTCCAAAAGCTGGCTTACCCTTTTGTTCCTATTGTCATCCAGTTCATGCCCGGCATTGTGGCCCAAGTGATGTTCCTAATGTAAAAGTTGGCAGAAATCACTCTTGAATTTCTTCAAAGGCTCTCTCTCTTTTGCAAATAGGATTAAATCCATCTCCTTTACTGTACTTACAAAGATATCTTATGTATTCTTTAATTCTTTCTCAAAATTCAACTCTTCACATTTTCCCCTTGTAACATAAGCTCAATCCATACTGAACTGTGTATAATTCCCTAAAGCCGTGTCTTCTCATCTTGCCACTCTTGTATGTGCTTTTTGTTCTAGTTAGCATTATTTTTTTCTTCACCTGAAAATAAACTCTATTTGATTCAAATAACAAGACAGTTTTTCCTCACTGGTATTCCCCATTATACTCTTTGCACACCCTTATCATTTCACTTATCCTACTGTGTATCATTCAGTTTTTTTTGTCACTTTCTGCCAACCTACTGTACAGGTTCTGACTGCAGAGACTGTTATTTATATTTCTTTGTATCCCTAGTGTCTAGGATACCAAATGTTTAATTGTAAGTACTCAACATTCATTTATTAATAAATAAATATGGATGCCTTGATGTGGAAGCACTAACTGTATTCAAATTCACTCATATAAATAAAACTATATATTCTTTGAATTGGTTTTAATAACATCATAGTTATTTATCTATTGATGAATTCCTTTTATCAGAAAGATCTGAACTATTCAGTCATGAAATAATTGGACTGGCAGAAGTCTGCTAAAAAATAAAACATTTACATATTATTCATTTCTAGTTCTATTTCTTTAACGGACGTGCCATTGAAATTAGCCTCAGGAACATATCCTCTGGCAAGTCATTTCTTCTCAGCTTTCTCTAGCACAAGCTCAAAGAAAGACTTCTCACTATTCTCTGTAATCCTATTTAGCTTGTTAAAATTATCTCTGTTCAGTCAAAAAACATAACATTCTAGGCCCATAAAAGTGATGAAGCAGCTCTATTTAACAGACCAGAAAAAATTTCTTAATAATTTTCTCTTCATGATTTTGAAAAGTTTTTAAGGAGAAATGATGTTGATCTCACTTAATTCTGCCTTCCTTCTTACTTACCTCCCAGAAAGCAAAACGAGGTTTACCTGATAATATTTAAGATCATGAATAAATTTCTTTTAGTACATTTGATAGAGGAGTTATTAACAGCTGTAAATAACTTGAGTAATATTTAATTTATTATCTTGTAACCATAGTAAATATAGTTCTTGGTAAACAGAAATGGCCATTCAAATTTCAAATGTTTCTAGTTGCTATATTATTCATGAAAAATGCTTATACAGATTATGCTATTATGGATTGATTAATTACACTAAGGTATAATGTTTATACTTTCCGTAGAGTGCAATGAAATGAAAGTGATTCATTCATAAAATTCTATGATAAAAAATATCTCTAATTATAAAATACTATCCTCAAATCCCAACACATAATTAAAATATGAGTGGCATCAAATGGACTTTGGAAGTGATAATCAGTTCTTAAGAATGCTTTAAAATTAAAAAAAGTAAAAACATATATGTATTAAAAATTCTCAGAAAATGCCATCGAGTAAACACAATAAAACACTAAAATACAATTTATTAAGCATGCAGACATAGGGATCTTAACACTTCACCTGATATAAGACTCTACACAGCTTCCTGACTGTCAGGAGGCTGACTTTAGTTAAAAAGAAATACATGATAAGTAATCCCAAATAAACCAGTATAAATTTTTGAAGGTCATTTGTCATAAAAAACAAAAGTACACTATGAACAAGCAGGGTTAATACTTTCTGCTTTTTGGCATAGCTGGAAAAAAATAATTAGAACAGATTCGAAGTACAAGCATTGATAATACAGAACCTGTATAGTACATGAAACAAGTTCTTTCAGAAGCATGTTTTATTATTTTTTTCCTAAGCCAAAGTTGTTAGCTGTTTTCACATCAAAATAATGATGTTAGTCATGAGTCTCTTGGAAAAGCATTTTTAAAAGCTTTGATTGATGAAATGGGAGACGTTCTTCAGAGCAAATGAAAAGAGTCATATTTTCAGTAGAATATCATGAGCAGAAATTCTTTTGGCAGTAGCCTTTAAATAGATATTTTAAGTGTCTGATGAAAAGTTGTCATAGAGAGGCTCAAAACTATAAACTAACCTCTGAGAAGTGGGGTATCAAAAGGCCAAAAAAAAAAAAACCCTGAAAAATGGCAAACATTTTAGGAAGCAAGAATCCAAAGAAAAACATTCAAGAGAATAACACGAGCTTGTATTCACATATTTTACACTTTTCTCTGAAAATGTATCCACATATAAAACAAGAATACATTTAAAAATGTAAAGCTCTGTAATATCAGTGTGATCACAACTGTGCAACCACTACTCACATCAAAAATTAGACAAATGCCAGCTCCCAGAAGCCCCTCTGATACTCCTCCCTCAAAGTAATTACTATCCTGAATTCTGTTCAGGGGTTGTGCCTGTTTTACAACTCAAACATACACACACACACACACACACATCAACAACGGAACTATACTATTTGCATTTGAGTGTGTGTGTGTGCTGGTGTTTTTTCTCTCAACATGTAGCATAATTTAAACATGCTTTTGTGGTTGCAATAGAATCTTTTCCTTGATGTGTAGCATTCTATTTTATGACTATATTAAGATCAATCCATTCTGCTGGTTCTGGACATTTTGGTTGCTTTTCATTTGTAGCTAATGTCATCCTTTAAAATAAAACAGGCAGTTATTTTACTGGCAAAATGGGTTTATTCGGGAATAGCAGAGGAATTGCAATTCTGGACTTGAAAGCTATGGCAAAACCATAAGCAATTCCGGCAAAGCGGAGGATTGTTGCTTTATGGAGAAAAAGTAGAAAGTTGAGTGTGCTGCTTTGAAGGAAAGTCCATCCAGGAGGAGAGCAAGGGTTCAGGGTGGGGACAGTTTCTCACTGGCTGAGTGGTGGTAGTATCTCAGTGGCTGGGCTGTTGCTGGGCAAGGAGAGAATCTTCTTTCCTCTTTGCTGGAGTGGGAAAGTAGTAACATTCTTGTTGGAGATACAGGGCACGTCTTTTGTTTAGCGTGTGCAGACAGCAAAGAGTGTAAGAGAGCCCCTTCAGGGCTTCTTGACTCCATTTTAAATGAGGTGTCTCTGTATTAATTTTCACGCTAATAGAAATCATACTGCTATAAAACTATTGTATGTGTCCTGTGATGCAAATATGAGAATTACTGGTTAACAGGTAATGTATGCCTTCGGTTTTAGTAAATACTGCTAAGGATTTTTTCCAAAATGGTTAAAACAACTGACACTCCCCAGGAGTATATGCTTACATCCACACCATTTGTAGGTGATGCCAGTCATTTTAATTTTAGCTATTTTGGTGACTGTATTTGTATCACATTGGTTTTAATTTGTGTTTCCCTTATCATAAATAAGGTTGTATACAATTTCACATGCCCGTTGACTGAAGAGTCTCTTTTACCTGTTGCAAGAGGTTTCTCCACTTTTTTCCTGAGTTGTCTGTCTTTTCCTAAGGGAATATGGAACTCTTTTTACGTTTGGGCTTCAAGTCTGTCATTGGTAATTGGTATTAAATGTGACTGCTTTTTTACTCTTTTAGTGTTGTCTTTATTTATTTTTTATTTATTTTTATTTATTTTTATTTTTTTATTTTTTAAAACATCTTTATTGGGGTATAATTGCTTTACAATGGTGTGTTAGTTTCTGCTTTATAACAAAGTGAATCAGCTATACATATACATATGTTCCCATATGTCTTCCCTCTTGCATCATAGTGTTGTCTTTTAACATACAGAAATCTGGCTTAAGACATTTGCTCATACCAAAGTCAGAAAGATACTCTCCTGTTTCATTGTTTTATCTTTTATTTTATGTCTACAAGCGATAAGGAATTTGTTTTTCTGTATATCATGTGAATGGTTCAAGTATTATTATTATTTTCATTTATATGTCTCTCAACTTTCTTGTATTTTTTCACAGATTTGTTATTAAATTTAAGCTGCTCTCATAAAATGAATTGTAGATTTCCCCCATTCTTTCTAATAATTGGAAATATTTAAGATTGTTGCAGATTATTATGTAATGTTTAAAGTAATTCACATGAAAATTTATTTGGACCAGGAACTTTCTGTTTTACTTTTAGTTATAGATTTAATTTATTTAATATACATAGAAGAATTCAGGTTTCCTATTTATTCTTATATAAGTTTCATGTAGTTGTGCTTTTCAAAATTTGTCTACATCATCTAAAATTTCAAATATATTTTTAAATCTTGGAAAATATTACGTTAATATCTTTATGATATCTATATTATCTAGAGTTATGTTTTTCATTCATATTAACAATTTGTCATTTTTTCTTAAGCACTCATGTTAGTTTTCTAATTCATCTTTTCATATAACCAACTTTTGGCTTTATTGATTTTTCTATTGTTTTCTGTTTCCTATGTCACTGACTTCTGTTTTTACCTTATCAATCCCTTCTTTCCTTTTCTAGTTCATTAAGATGGATACTTAAATGCCTGGTTTTCTGTCTTCCAGTGTATTTTTTATGATAATAAATTTCCTTTAAAACACAGCTTTAACTTCATAACACATTTTGATATATTTTATTATCATTTAGTATTGAAAATTTCCTCTGTTATTTTGGCTATGACTTGTGGACTATTTAGTAGTGTATTGCTTTATTTTCAAGCATCTGGGATTTTCTAACTATCTTCTTTTATTGGTTTCTGGCTTAATTCTTCTGTAGGCAGAAAACAAACTGAATAATTTCAGTCATTTGAAATTTGTTGGTAGTTGTTTTATGGCAATTTAGAAAATGATCCATGTCCACTTATAAAGAATGTGGGTAAAGTATTCTATGGATCTCAGTTTGACAAATTTGTTAATCATACTGTTTGAAGTTTATAGCTCTTGATGGTTTTCTCTGTTTGTTCCATCATTTACTGAGGAAATTTTGCTAAAATGTCCATTTTGACTGTAGCTTGCCTACTTATCCTTTACAGTATGTCAATATTTAAATATTTTGTATCTATGTTTTTATGTATATACAAATTAAAGATACATGTGGCTCCTATTGAATGAACTCTGTATCATTATGAAATATTTATTTACAATGATAAAAATAAATCTTGCCTTTAACTCTAGTTTTCTGATATAAATATAACTATGCCAGGTTTCTTTGATTACCATTTGCATGTTATATATATTTGCATACCTTTACTTTAAAATTTGCTATGTCCTCATATTTATGGTGTGTCTATTGAAAGGAGTATATGCTAGACTTTTGCTTTTGTATACAGTCTGACAGTTTTTGCTTTTTATTCCATCTATTGTGTTTATTTACATTTAATGTTTAATTATTGCTCCAGTTGATTGTAAACCTCTTCTCTAACTAGTTTCTTTATATCTATTTCTTCTGTTTTTTATTTCTTTTGTCTTTACTTCCCTATTAGTTTTCTAGTTATGCATTCTTTTATTATTCTTTTAGTGATTACTATAAATATTACAAAATGCTTCCTTGAATAATTACTTCTCTCCTGACACACACAGTTTATACAATGCTAATAATCCCTATAATTACTCTTTCACCATTTATGTTATTATTGCAATGTATCTAAATTTTAAATATTTTTAAGTCACACAAAACATTGTATTCTTGTTATTATTATAAATTTAAACATCCAATATTCATTTACATTTTCTCAATAATTGAGTATTCTCAATAATTGAGTATTATTGTTTGCACTTCATTGATTAGTATATCACCTTCATTTTTCTGGAATCACCTTTCTTCTCCCTGAAGAATACTGACCCCTACTTTTGTTTGTTTAGCAATAGATGCTGTATTAGTTTTTGCTTGTCTAGAAATTTATTAATTTAACCTTATTTTTGAAGAGTATTTCTTTTGGATGTTGATTTCTAGATTGACAGTTATTTTTCTTAAACATTAAAAATGTCACCCCAGTGTCAAATGCCTTCCATGATCTCTGTTGAGAAATCAGTTGCCAATCTCTTTGTTATTCATGTGAAGGTAATGTGTTTTTAGAACGTTTATTTCATACATGGTTTTTGTTGTGATTTTCACAGTTGTGCTTTACTTCATATTCATTCAGTTGAGGAGAATTTATGGAGGTTGTAAAGAATACCTATTTATGCTCTCTTCCACAATTCATAAAACTAGTCAACAAAGATAAGAACTTTACCATGTGGCAGATTCTGGGTTAAACGTGTCACTTCAGTTTTCTCATATGATACTCAAACCTATAAAGTTGCTACTATTAAAAGTACCTTTTTATAGAGGAGAAAAATGGAAACACAAAAATTAGGCCAAGGTCAAATATCTAGGTTATAGATTATGGACTGTAATTATTTTGTCTTATACCAAAGCCCATTTTAATAGTAAGAATGCCCAAAATGCATTTGGAAAAAGTTAATAATAGAGTACTTTTAATTCAGTAAAATAACACTAACTAGATATACTTAAAGCATGTGGCAAATTGGCGAAAATGTCTATTATCATGAATGTGGGTTTTAATGTTGGTTCTGTCTCTAACAGACTCCAGGGACTTGTTTGTGATGACAACTTTGGGCCCAAATCCTCATTTTTAAGTAAGGGTGTTGGATAAGATGATCCTTATTGATTCTTTCTGGTTAGAAAATTCTATGAAACTTATCTTGTTTTAAGCAACTTTATTTTTTCTTTATCAAAATACTGTGTGCTTACACAGAATCCATGATGAGATACATCTAATCTCGTTCTAGAGATGTAAGAAAAAGATTGCTATGAACATTATCTTATTAAAAATACCTTTTCCAGATTTCTGAACATTATTGTTTGTTTTTTCAGAAATCTATCTGGCTTTTTATATTTTGTTAGAAATGAGGTGCCTAAAATTGAATGCAATTTTCACAGGGCAATACGACTAAATTGTATAGCAAGGGTTTATTGTCTTGTAGCTTCCAGATACAATGCCTCTGGATATATAACACAAAATCACAAAAGGCCTTTATAGTGCCTTAGAAAATACGCATATTATTCTATATTCTACTTTTATTTTAAACATTATTTAAAGACTTCATTTTACACAAAGCACTTCTATTTATCACCCAATGAATTATTTAGCAGCATCTAATTTTCAATAAATTTTGGGGTCTTGGAGATACCTATCTTGTGATTCAAGCTTCTTATGAAAATGTTTGGTTTTTTTTTAGCATTTTCAACAATTATATTAGTATTATTCATGTTTTTATAACTTTTCATTTTTAAAATTAAAAAAATCAAGTTGTCTTGACAAGATGCCAAGCAATTCTTATTTCAGCTAACATTGCTTTTAGACTAGAAATGCTATAATGTTTCTATTCTAATATGCAATAGTAGTAAAAATCAACTTAGCATAGCAGTGCAGTCCTAAGAGCAAATGGCTGATTGTGTTAAATGCTTCTTGGAGTTCAGTAATGTCCTTAATTTTCTTGTGCAAAATACTAAGTGAAAACAATAAGCAGATTGAAATTATTTATGCATGGTTGTAAATGAAAGGAAAATAATTCATCTTTACTAAGAAAAAATTGCAGCAATAGTAAGTTTCAATTTGATATTGTAGATGGTGAAGTTTAAGAGCTCAAAGACTCTTTTGATTACTTTCCAGCTTTCTATGCAAACCATCCATATTTTGGAAATGAATATATTAAAGTTGAATTTGGAATTTATACCACTAAAACGCCTTGAATATTTTAGTTTATCTCATAATGAATAATTTGAATAATTAGTATTTTATTACATAGGGTTTTTAAAAACTTTGTTTCAGAGAGTATTTTAAATGAGGTAACTAATTGATAATTCATTAATCTATTATTTTCAAATGGGAATAATAAAAATGTTATATGTCTACTATAAAATGTTAGATGCATAGAAATGTATTATTTGGTAATATTAAAACATGTTCCTCAATTTACTAAAACTGTGTTTCCAAGAGGATATAACCGTATGACTATTGAGACATCTGTTTATTGCTTGAGCAAATGGGAATCCATCCTATTATTCTTATTATTCTACAAATGATATGTGCTATCTAGAGTATCATTTGGTCCTAAACTTTCAGTGCTGTGTGTCACAGAGCCTACGTGCATAATCACAGAGCTTGGGGGACCTGACCATTAAAATCCAATGCCAGAAAAAAATAAGAGTAACTTTAAAAAATGTGACAGGTCTGGCTCTGGAATATCACAGTTTCTAATTAGGATCCTGAGTGGAAGAATCTTTTTATAAAAATGTTAACTAAACAACAGTTTTTAAAATGAACACTAAAGCAATGGAGATGTAATTTTTCTATTTCAAATGCATAGCACTGTTTTTCCCCCATAGATTTATAGCGGTAGTAAATTTTAACTGTGATCAGCTAGAATACCTAGTTTGAGTATTCTGTCCGCCAATTAGATTCTGTCTTATGAGGAAATGATTCTGAATAAAGTTGCATTGCCTAACAACACTGGTTTTGAATATGAACTGCACTCTTTGAGTAATAATTATTTATGAGACAAAAAAATTAGAAAAATGAGCACAAATATTTTTATGTTGAGTTGAAATCATATGATGATAATATAAAGAATGTATGATTTTAATACCATCTGTGCAAGGCTAATATTAATATAATAATAACAAATTGAACAGTACTATGTATTTTATAAAATATTTTCATATTTTCTTCATTTAATCTTCTCAATTCTGGTGTGACCAAGTCATTATCCAGATTTGAAAAAATAAAGAAAATATTTCATAAAGAAGTGTCAAAAAAGTTTCCAATCTTTTAAAATGATCCTGACTTACATGGAAACTTAAACATTAAAATACATGCCAAAATATGCAAATAAATTTTCCACTACCATACTTTTAGTGCAAGCACACAGAGTTGAAAAGTTGTTTTAACTTCAAGAAGTTAACATCCATTTGCTTAAGAAGTTAGGCTTGAGATAATTATGTGTACAAAATATATACAAGTAAAAAACTTACTCTACTTCCCTATATTGAACAGCTGAGACAAAGCAAAAAAAGTGGGTCAAGTTTGAGGAATTGACAGAGAAGAATAGAAAAAAGACAAAAAACAAATACCGTGTTTTATTTCCCAGTACCATTGCCCTCCCACAAATAAAAATCTATGCTGTAATGTAGAGTCCTATGTTGTCCAAGGCATATGAATTAGTAATTAATAGTTATTGAATGTATTAGTTACTAGGAACATAGAGCTGCATAGAACATACATGATTTGTTGCCTCAGGGAATTTAAAGACCATCTATACAGATGCACATTAAATAAATATTTGCAAATAATTTATTAAGTCATACTAAATAAAGAACTATGTAAGGAAGAAGTATTGTGAGCCATTTGAAAATTTATCCTGGTCTAGTATGACAAAGTTTTCTTTTAGGAAGTGATACATTAGCGGATACCTCAGAAATAATAAAGGTCAAATTGTAAATTAAAAAGAAAAAAGGAACAGATTCAGGTTTAATGTTATTTCTTGAGGCAGTGACCTTTAAGGATCTTAAAGAGAGACTTTCATGGCTGCATGAGAGAGAGCAAAGGGAAATGTGAAGCAAAGTGAGATAGAATGAGGAAGTGTCACATTAAGCATGGCTATGTTAGCCATGTTCAGACTTTGTTTACATTTTAAAAGTGAAATTAACAGTTATTACAAAGGTTTAAATAGGGAGGGATGGCTTGATTTGTTGATTTTAAAAAGATACATTGATAGCAGCAATGTTTCATGAGGGACTGAAAAGAGGCCAAGTAAGAGGCTAGTGGAATAATTCAAGTGAGAAATACTGGTGTCACTGGGATAGCAAAGTTGATAAAACCAAATAATCCACTAACAGAGTGGTAAGAGTAGTCAAGGAGGACCCCTAAGGTTTTATTAGCTGAATCTCAGTATGTGATAATGCATTCTCAGAGATAAACCCCAAAAAGGAAAATTATGGGGACAAAGTTTGTGAGTTTAATTTGAGAAACCATGAAACATCCAAATGTCTGGAGTGGAAGAGAGGTTTGAACTGGAAATATAGTGCTGAGGTTAAATAGCATTTCTATTTAGAACACAAATTAGATTTAAATGAAGGAGATTATTTAAGAACCACATACAGACTATCATGAAAAAAAATGGCTCAGAACAGAGCCATGATGAAGTTAAAATGTTCAAAATTTGGAAGTGAAAGAAGGAACTTAAAAGGAAACAAAAGAGAAGACCAACAATTTTGGCCTCCTAGATGCTGAAGGAAGTAAAGATTTAAAAAGAGAGCATAATCAACCATGGAGAATGCTGCTTACATATCAGTTGAATAGTGGAATGAAAAGTACCCATTGGATTTATGGACATGGAGATTATTGGACAGTTGGTGAGAGAAGATTCCATAGAGTGGTGAGGATGAAAATCCCAGTGGAGAGGCTTGATAAGTGAATGTGAATGTAGAAAATATTAAAGGTAATTAACAACAGCAACAAAAAAAAGCAGCAAGATGATTTCAAGAACTTTGATTTTGAGAAAAGTAGATTAATAGTGTCATACAAAAGGGTGAGATGAATGATATAAAAGAGTTATATGGATGTGAGAGACTGTGAAGAGGAAAATCACAATCTGTACATACCTTCTTTCCCCCGATTTAAAAAATAATATGGATTATTCTGTGTCTTCTGAATGGGTGTTAGAGTGTAAATATCTTAAGGGCATACAAAGCCTTGGGTTCTGTGGGAGTCCCCTGGAGTAAGCCAGTTGGGAGTTTCACCTTTTTGTGTAAACCCTAATGTTCTAGCTATAAATGGGAATTGTTAATCAATACTAGAAGTGTTTGGCCCTTAGAAATCTCGGTATTTCTTATTGAATTTTAGCACTGGCCATTATGGAATGTATTTAGTCTCTTAGATTCTTGAGAAGAAGGAAAAAAATAAAGTTGATTGAGTGATCTGATTGAGGTTGGCTCAAGGCTTCCTAAGTTTTATCTTAGATGTGTAGTGGGGGACCACTCTACCAGCAGACTCTCTCCAGGTGCCACATCAGAGACTGCCTTGAATCTTTCTTGCTTCTACAACACTACACTAAAGAAAAGAGATAATTTCATTTTCTGACATTTCTGGGACTAAAATCAATAATATTCCATAACTAAGACATAAACCCAAATGAGATGACAAAGAAAAATAGCATACTATTTAAAAGTGTTCAAGAACTAGAGTTTAGAAATTAGCTAGAACAAAGAGGAAACATGCTTAGTAAAAGAGACTTGGTAGAACATTTTTTTCGTGGTGATTAAGAAACATGGTTTCCCTTCTTGAAAAAAACATAGTGGATGAAATAAATTATGTTTACTGTTGAGAAAACTTAGTGATCTAAAATATTAAACACAAAATATTCTGGAGTACACAGTAAAAATATAGAGTGTATCTGTTAGTTTTGCTGATATTTATTATTGCTCTTACATCCATCAGTTATCTGGGAGTCATTGACTGCTGTGGGCAGAGCTTATCTGAACTTCACTCCAAATTAAAGATTGCTCCAGGTTTGATCCTGATGTGGTTCATTCTCCTTTGACCAGTGTACTAGTTGGGACATATTCTTCCCGTGATGATTGAAGAGGAACAAGACGCAAGGCCCATTACACAAGTACAATTAATGTTTTGCTTTAATCACATCTGCTGACATCCCATTAGACAAAAGAAGTATATAGCTGAGCCCAAAGTCAAGAGATGGGAAGTTTACTCCACCTTTGGTGGGATAACTGCAGCCTCATGGAAAATGGTGTAGATACACTTTGGAGGCAACAGTTTATTTGACATGTGAATATTATGAGGGAAAAGGTAAGGTTTTTAGAGAATAGTTTCAGGAGTTCAGTATGGAAATAGTGAGATTTATAGGTAGGCTGACCATATTATTTATTATCAAAGTTGGACACTTTTCAGAGTAAAAGAGGATGGATATCAATAAATTTGCTGAAACCACAGGTATGAACAAGGGCTGTGTGTGGCAAATGGGGATACATAGTTATGCTAGTCATGAGAAGAAAAAAGATACAGATGGAAAACGAGCAACATCTGATCAAAGATACTAGAAAAATTCTTCTGATATAAAGAAAGATTTAAGCCTGCAGATTAAATGGTTCATTGAATTTCAGGAATGATTGTTGAGAAAAGAAGTATCACAAAGCATATCCTGATAAAATCTTTCCATTATAAAGATACAGAATATTTCTTACAAGCCTCTGGAACTAAATGCATTACCTATAAATGAAAAAGAATCATACTAGAATTAGTGCAGCACATAAAACCAAAAATGAATGGACTAATATCTATAGACAAGTAAGAAAAAGTAATTAGAATCCTTTCGTGATACCATTTCTATGATAGAGCAAAAGAAAGTGTCTCAAAATTTTTATTGTACTTTTATTTTATGAGTGTGAGTTGAAGGACGGGTGATGGTAAGAAGAGAGACATAATTTTCTTGTTAGAAAATATTAGTAAAAAGGTATGTATAATTAAGTGTGGATGGAAAGAGAGGTAGCCACTGAAGGAAAGGTAAAGGATGACTTCAAAATTAATGAGGTGATGGCAAAAAGCACAGTACTGTCCTTGAGTATTAAGTCCTTCTATTCCTTATAAGAGGATTAGATATCACCTCCTATTGCCATGTGACTTGCAACTCCTTCTGTGGGTACATTTTTACATCCTTGCCCCACTGATGGTTTACTTCACCATTTGACTAACTTTGACCAATGGAATCAGATTATATCCAACATACCCTCTTAGAACAAAAGCTTTAAGTACAGGGTGTGGTTCAGCTCTCTCTTTTGCTTTTTTCCTTATGCCACTAGGATAACATATTCCAAATAAGAGCTATTTCTTCAGCCTGGGTAGTAATATAAGTAGACTTATATGGTAGGACTGCTGAAACTGATCTGTAGCTGCCCACATAAGTTGTGTGTGAGAAATAAATGTTTTTTTCTTTGAGGACACTGATTATCTGTGATTGTGCTGCAGCAAAGCTGAGTAAAATGGAATTGCTCCTAAAGAAAGAAAAATAGGTCTAAAATATGAGACATCGGTGGTGGCAGTTGATCTATTATAAGAGACTGGAAGACAGTCACTCATGTTATACAGTCTTAAATATTTGGTAGACTCTTGCTTATGTAAACATGATAAGGAAATAAAAATGGCCTAGACTGGCAAGGCCGTCACCCTTCAGGCACACCCTCTAAATGGATTAACATTGCCTTCATTAAATGTTTTTCTTTGAACAAAATTGTTTACCGAACAGAAACTAAGAACATGACATACAGTGAGATTATAAACTATGGTTATTTTTTGGCTGTTGCTAAAACATGGGAATATTAGGTTGTTTGTTACTACTGCCCTCCCCTCAAAATATAGTTGAGTAAAACACAAGGGTTTTCCCTTGGAAAAAAGGTGTCATCCAACCAGCAAAAATATGGAAAAACAAAATGAGCAGCTAATGAAGTAAAAAAAAAAAAAAAAGGTTATGTGAGATGTACAAAGTATAATTGTCTATATATCATCTTTGAATGTGAATACATTGAATTCTTCCATTTAAAACAAAGAGACGGTAGGTCAAAAAAATGCTGTTGAGTCCTATGCTCTTAAGAAAAGCAACAAGAAGAGAAAAAATTAATATGAAAAGATAAAAGGAGATTGAAATGAAATAAAATGAGCGAGGAGATATGGGCCAAAGGCACACAGTAATAATGAGTAGGAAATATATATAGACAAGCTAAAATTTAAACCTAGCTAAAGCATTAAGAAGAACAGACAGGATTATTTTTTGATGATTTGAAAACATGTAGATGATAAAAGAGTTAAAAATCCTTATAGGGCAAACAGCAGATAAATATATAAATGAAAAACTTGGAAATGCCCCCCCAAATTTTTTTAATAAAATAAGAATTGTAGATTTCAATAATCTCTTCAAAGTCTGAGTGATCCAAAAGGAAATAAATATTAACAGAACAAAAATGTAATTAATAAAATCAATTTAATAGGAATACCTAGAATCATGGCTATTTCATACAGGATGCAAATACTTTTTTAAGTCCGTGGAAAATTTACAAAACAGCTCACATACTAGAACTCACAAATAAATTCATAAAATGAATCTTTACAAATTATAAAGCTGAACATTTTTAGGCCTTGTTTTTGGTCATCCCAAAAAATAGAACTAAATAATATGATGACTGAAAAATCCTAACTACTTTTGAATTCAGAAATGTAGTTCTAGAATACTTTTGAATAATCCAATGGGAAATTTAAAAATATATAGAAAGCAATAAATATGAGAACACTTCATATCAAAACCTCTGGCATGAGGCTTATGTACCAAGAATAAATTCATAGTTTTAAATACCATCATTATAAGAAAGGGAAATGCCCAAATTTAATTGGCTTACTTCTTTTAAACAATTAGGCAATGAACTCCATAATTTAACAAGGTAAACTGAATAAAATAGGTAGATGAATTTAATAAAGATAGAATAAAATTTAAGAAAAAAAATAGTCTTCGGTGTACATAAATGCAGAAGCTCATACTTTTAAGTCAAGTGAAATTTATTAAAAGGGGGAGAAAGTAAACATACATGAATGGGAGTGAAAAAGGAGAAATAAAAAAGATATAGGAGAAATCAAATCATTAAACATCATTCCTCATTAAACCTTATAGAACACATTTAAAATTTTGTGAGGAAATGGATGATTTCTAACAAAAACAAATTATTAAAATTGATTCAAGAAGTAGAAAAATTGGGGCTTCCCTGGTGGTGCAGTGGTTGAGGGTCTGCCTGCTGATGCAGGGGACATGGGTTCGTGTCCCAGTCCGGGAAGATCCCACATGCCATGGAGCGGCTGGGCCCGTGAGCCATGGCCTCTGAGCCTGCACATCCGGAGCCTATGCTCCGCAACGGGAGAGGCCACAACAGTGAGAGGACCGCGTACTGCAAAAAAAAAAGAAGTAGAAAAATTGAAAGGATGCATTTCAATATAAGGGACAGAATATGTGTTTAAAAGCTACACTATAAGGGACCTGGATCAACTAAGTTTTAGCCAACCATTAGATAACCTCATTCTCAGTTTATTTAAATTATTTCAAGATATAAAGAGAGGCAAAGAATTCTCCAGTTTATTTTATGAGACCAGCTTGATTTAAATTTCCAATCTTAAAAAGGAAAAGAGAGAGAAAAAATAAGAGAAAAGACAGAAAGAAAGAGAAATTGTTTATGAATATAAAAATACATATCCTAAATAGAATATGAACAAATAGAAACAAGCAATGCATGAAAATATAATGTAAAATTACTAAACAGGGTTTATTCCATTAATCAAAGTGTGACTCAATATCAAAAAAATTATATATATTTTTACCTTCACACATTCAAGGAGAAAAAAGTGAAACATTCTACTCATAGGTTCCAATAAGGCATTTGGTAATATCAAAATTCATTCTGGGGCTTCCTTGGTGGCGCAGTGGTTGAGAGTCCGCTTGCCGATGCAGGAGACACGGGTTCGTGCCCCGGTCCGGGAAGATCCCACATGCCGCAGAGCAGCTGGGCCCATGAGCCATGGCCGCTGAGCCTGCGCGTCCGGAGCCTGTGCTCCACAACAGGAGAGGACACAACAGTGAGAGGCCCGCGTACCGCAAAAAAAAAAAAAAAAAAATTCATTCTGAATGAAAAGTATGGGTATAACAGAAATAGAAGGAAAAAAACTATTAAACCATTTACCAGAACCCTAGAGCAAACATTATCCTACAGGACAAAATTCTAAAATTATTTAAAACAAGTAAGTTAATATGAACCCAACTCTCATCATATTATGTAACGTTTTCTTGAGTTTTTTAGCAATATAGGAATGCAGAAATCAATCAATACAAACTTTGTAAAAGAGAGAAAATTATGTTTCCTTGTGATAATACGATTTATACCTACAACCCTCATCTTTGTTCTCAAACTACTGAAATTAGTTAGGTTACTTGATAAAGTAACTTGATATAAAATTAATGATTACAAAATCAGTAGGTTGTCTTGAATTTAGCAGTAAACACTGATGAAAAGAAATGGGAAAATTAATCTATTCAGAACAAACAACAACAGCTAATCCAACAAAACAAAATCAGGAAACTTTATGAAATGCTTACCCATAAATTTAATAAGAAAGACAGAGAATGTATATGAACAAAGTGAGAGTACATTTATTGAAAGACAAAATGAGATCTGCACAAAAGAAAAGTCATCCCATGTTCTCAGATGGGAAGAAATTATGTTAAAATATATAATTATATCCAAATAAATATATACATTTAGTACAATTAACCTAATCTCTAATGCTTTCTAAATCTACATATAAAAACTTTAGATGTACTTCACAAGGTACGAACGTAATTTGAAAGTGTCAGGACAACAACCTAAAATAGCAAGTTTTATTTATATTCTAGCTATTGCTGAGTTACTTACAAAGTTACCCAGACATTCTCATATCTTGAACTTCTGCTCATTTCTTGAACATTTTGGTGACTGTGGTGAGAGTTTTACAGCAATACATCATAAGATATTTGGTTCACCATGTATTATTTTGTATTGTTCTTTGGAAAAATAGTAAAATAAGTAAGAAAAATGACTTGTTTCCACATTGCAGAAAATATTCTTGCTTGCCACAGTAACTATTATAAACTGATGAAACATAGATGTGATTTTCTAAGCTATTTTATTAAAAAATATAAAATTTTAATCTAATATTTTAATTCTTATATTCAAAGCAATAATAAAAAAATGAAGCCAAAATAATACAAAGTGGTAAAAGCACCTGCAGTAGATTTCTAAGAGCCATATGTTTGTATCTAGAAAAGAGCATTTGTATAATTCGTAAGTCATGTGTATGGTTCAATTAATGCCATTGTTTTTTTTTTTTTTTTCTTATTTATTTATTTATTTATGGCTGTGTTGGGTCTTCGATTCTGTGCGAGGGCTTTCTCTAGTTGCAGCAAGCAGGGGCCACTCTTCATCGCGGTGCATGGGCGTCTCACTATCGCGGCCTCTCTTGTTGTGGAGCCCAGGCTCCAGACGCGCAGGCTCAGTAATTGTGGCTCACGGGCCTAGTTGCTCCACGGCATGTGGGATCTTCCCAGACCAGGGGTTGAACCCGTGTCCCCTGCATTGGCAGGCAGATTCTCAACGACTGCGCCACCAGGGAAGCCCAGATTTTTTTAAATATACATATTAAGGGTCTTTATATTTTTATTTTTTATATTTTTAACATCCTTATTTCACTATAATTGCTTTACAATGTTGTGGTAGTTTCTGATGTACAACAAAGTGAATATGCTATAATTATACAATATCCCCATATCCCCTCCTTCTTGGATCTCACTCGCACCCTCCCTATCCCACCCGTCTAGGTGGTCACAAAGCACCAAGCTGATCTCCCTGTGCTATGCAACTGCTTCACACTAGCTATCTGTTTTACATTTGGTAGTGTATGTATGTCAATGCTACTGTCCCACTTCATCCCAGCTTACCCTTCCAGTGTCCTCAAGTCCATTCTCTATATCTGCGTTTTTAATCCTGTCCTGCCGCTGGTTCATCAGAACCACTTTTTGTTTAATTCCATATATATGTGTGAGCATAGAGTATTTGTTTTTCTCTTTCTGACCTACATCACTCTGTATGATAGACACTAGGTTCATCCACCTCACTACAAATAACTCAGTTTCATTTCTTCTTATGGCTGACTAATATTCCACTGTATATATGTGTCACATCTTCTTTATCCATTCATCTGTCGATGGACACTTAGGTTGCTTCCATGTCCTGGCTATTGTAAACAGAGCTGCAATGAACATTGTGGTACATGACTCTTTTTAAATTGTGGTTTTCTCAGGGTATATGCCCAACAGTAGGATTGCTGGGTCATATGATAGTTCTATTTTTAGTTTTTTAAGGAAGCTCCATACTGTTCTCCATAGTAGCTGTATCAACTAACATTCCCACCAACAATGCAAGAGAGTTCCCTTTTCTCCACACCCTTTCCAGCATTTATTGTTTGTAGATTTTTCAATGATGGCCATTCTGACAGGTGTGAGGTGATACCTCATTGTACTTTTGATTTGCATTTTTCTAATGATTAGTGATGTTGAGCATCTTTTCATGTGCCTCTTGGCCATCTGTATGTCTTCTCTGGAGAAATGTCTATTTAGGTCTTCCACCCATTTTTGGATTGGGTTGTTTCTTTTTTTAATATTGAGCTGCATGAGCTGCTTTTATATTTTGGAGATTAATCCTTTGTCAGTTGCTTTGTTTGCAAATATTTTCTCCCATTCTTAGGGTTGTCTTTTAGTCTTGTTTATGGTTTCCTTTGCTGTGCAAAAGCTTTTATGTTTTAATAGGTCCCATTTGTATATTTTTGTTTTTATTTCCATTATTCTAGGAGTTGGGTCAAAAAGGATCTTGCTGTGATTTATGTCAAGGAGTCTTCTTTCTAAGTTTTCCTCTAAGAGTTTTATAGCATTGGCCTTAACATTTAGGTATTTAATCCATTCTGAGTTTATTTTTCTGTGTGGTGTTAGGAAGTGTTCTAATTTCATTATTTTACATGTAGCTGTCCAGTTTTCACAGCACCACTTATTGAAGAGGCTGTCTTTTCTCCCTTGTATATTCTTTCCTCCTTTAGCAAAATAAGGTGACAATATGTGCTTGGGTTTATGTCTGGGCTTTCAATCCTGTTCCATTGATCTATATTTCTGTTTCTGTGCCAGTAACATACTGTTGATTGCTGTAGCTTAGTAGTATAGTCTGAAGTCATGGAGCCTGATTCCTGCAACTCCATGTTTCTTTCTCAAGATTGCTTGGGCTATTCAGGGTGTTTTGTGTTTCCATACAAATTGTGAAATTTGTTTTTCTAGTTCTGTGAAAAATGCCATTAGTAGTGTGATAGGGATTGCACTGAATCTGTAGATTGCTTTGGGTTGTATAATCATTTTCACAATGTCGATTCTTCCAATCCAAGAACATGGTATATCGCTCCATCTGTTTGTATCATCTTTAATTTCTTTCATCAGTGTCTTATAGTTTTGTGCAAACAGGTCTTTTGTCTCCTTAGGTAGGTTTATTCCTAGGTATTTTATTATTTTTGTTGCAGTGGAAAATAGGAGTGTTTCCTTAATTTCTCTTTCAGATTTTTCATCATTAATATATAGGAATGAAAGAGATTTCTGTGCATTAATTTTGTATCCTGGTACTTTACCAAATTCATTGATTAGCTCTAGTAGTTTTCTGGGAGCATCTTTAGGATTCTTTATGCATAGTATCATTTCATCTGCCAACAGTGACAGTTCTACTTCTTTTCCAATTTCGATTCCCTTTATTTCTTTTTCTTCTCTGATTGCTGTGGCTAAAACTTCCAAAACTATGTTGAATAAGAGTGGTGAGAGTGGGCAACATTGTCTTGTACCTGATCTTAGTGGAAATGCTTTCAGTTTTTCACCATTGAGAATCATGTTGGCTGTGGGTTTGTCATATATGGCCTCTATTGTGATGAGGTAGGTTCCCTCTATGCCTACTTTCGGAAAGTTTTTATCATAAATGTTGAATTTTGTCAAAAGTGTTTTCTGCATCTATTGAGATTATCATATTGTTTTTATCCTTCAATTTGTTAATATGGTGTATCACATTGATTGATGTGCATATATTAAATAATCTGCATTCCTGGGATAAACCCCACTTGATCATGGTACATGATCCTTTCAATGTGCTGTCGGATCCTCTTTGCTAGTATTTTGTTGAGAAATTTTGCATCTGTATTCATCAATGATATTGGCCAGTAGTTTTCTGTTTTTGTGACATCTTTGTTGTGTTTTGGTATCAGGGTGATGTTGGCCTCATAGAATGAGTTTGGCAGTGTTTCTCTCTGTGCTATATTTTGGAAGATTTTGAGAAGGAATGGTGTTAGCTCTTCTTTAAACGTTTGATAGCATTCGCCTGTAAAGCCATCTGGTCCTGGACTTTTGTTTGTTGGAAGATTGTTAATCACAGTTTCAATTTCAGTGCTTGTGACTTGTCTGTTTATATTTTCTATTTCTTCCTGGTCAGTATCAGAAAGTTGTGCTTTTCTAAGAATTAGTCCATTTCTTCCAGGTTGTCCATTTTATTGGCATATTGTTGCTTTTAGTAATCTCTCATAATCCTTTGTATTTCTGCAGTGTCAGTTGTTACTTCTTCTTTTTCATTTCTAATTCTATTGAGTTGAGTCTTCTCTCTTTTCTTCTTCATGAGTCTGGCTATTGGTTTATCAATTTTGTTTATCTCCTCAAAGAAACAGCTTTTAGTTTTATTGATCTTTGCTATTGTTTTTTTCATTCCTTTTTCATTGATTTCTGATCTGATCTTTATGATTTCTTTCCTTCTGCTAACTTTGGGGTTTTTCTTTCTCTAATTGCTTTAAGTGTATGGCTAGGTTGTTTTTTTAGAGATTTTTCTTGTATCTTGAGGTAGGTTTGTATGGCTATAAACTTCCCTCTTAGAAATGCTTTTGCTGCATCCCGTAGGTTTTGGGCCATCATGTTTTCACTGTCATTTGTTTCTAGGTATTTTTTGATTTCCTCTTTGATTTCTTCAGTGATCTCTTGGTTATTTAGTAGTGTATTGTTTAGTCTCCATGTGTTTGTATTTTTTTCCTGTAATTGATATCTAGTCTCGCAGCATTGTTGTTAGGAAAGTTACTTGCTATGATTTCAATTTTCTTAAATTTATCAAGGCTTGGTTTGTGACCCAAGATATGCTCTATCCTGGAGAATATTCCATGAGCACTTGAGAGAAACATGTATTCTATTTTTTTTTTTTTTGGATGGAATGTTCTATCAATATCAATTAAATTCTTATTTTTTAGTGTGTCATTTAAAGCTTGTGTTTCCTTGTTTATTTTCATTTTGGTTGATCTGTCCATTGGTGAAAGTGGGGTGTTAAAGTCCACTACTATGATTGTCTTACTGTCCATTTTGCCTTTTATGGCTGTTAGCATTTGCCTTATGCCTTGATTGTTCCTATGTTGGGTGTGTAAATATTTACAATTGTTATATCTTCTTCTTGGATTGATCCCTTGATCATTATGTCGTGTCCTTCTTTTTCTCTTTTAATAATCTTTATTTTAAAGTCTATTTTGTCTGATATAAGAATTGTTACTCCAGCTTTCTTTTGATTTCCTTTTGCATGGAATATATTTTTCCATCCTCTCACTTTCAGTCTGTATGTGTCCCTAGGTCTGAAGTGGGTCTCTTGTAGACTGCATATGTATGGGTCTTATTTTTATATCCATTCAGCCAGTCTGTGTCTTTTGGTTGGAGCATTTAATCCATTTACATTTAAGGTAATTATCAATATGTATGTTCCTATTACCATTTCCTTAATTCTTTTGGGTTTGTTATTGTAGGTCTTTTTCTTCTCTTATGTTTCCTGCCTAGAGAAGTTCCTTTAGTATTTTTTGTAAAGCTGGTTTTTTGGTGCTGAATTCTCTTTATTTTGCTTTTCTGTAAAGGTTTTAATTTATCTGTAGAATCTGAATGAGATCCTTTCTGGGTAGAGTAATCTTGGTTGTAGGTTTTTCCCTTTGTCATTTTAAATATGTCCTGCCACTCCCTTCTGGCTTGCAGACTTTCTGCCGAAATATCAGCTGGTAACCTTATGGCTATTCCCTTGTATGTTACATTTGTTTTTCCCTTGCTGCTTTTTTTTTTCCCCTTGCTGCTTTTAATATGTTTTCTTTGTATTTAATTTTTGATAGTTTGATTAATATGTATCTTGACGTGCTTCTCCTTGGATTTATCCTGTATGGGACTCTCTGCACTTCCTGGACTTGATTGACTGTTTCCTTTCCCATGTTAGGGAAGTTTTCCAGTATAATCTCTTCAAATATTTTCTCAGACCCTTTCTTTTTCTCTTCTTCTTTTAGAACACCTATAATTCAAATGTTGGTGAATTTAATATTGTCCCAGAGGTCTCTGAAACTGTCCTCAATTCTTTTCATTCCTTTTTTTTTTTTTTTTTTAGTCTTCTCTGCAGTAGTTATTTCCAATGTTTTATCTTCCAGGTCACTTATCTGTTCTTTTGCCTCAGTTATTCTGATGTTGATTCCTTCTAGAGAATTTTTAACTTCATTTATTGTGTTGTTCATCATTGTTTGTTTGCTCCTTAGTTCTTCTAGGTCTTTGTTAAACATTTATTGTATTTTGTCCATTCTATTTCCACGATTTTCAACCATCTTTAATATCATTATTCTGAATTCTTTTTTCAGGTAGACTGCCTATTTCCTCTTCATTTGTTTGGTCTGGTGGGTTTTTACTTTGCTCCTTCATCTGCTGCATATTTCTCTGTCTTCTCATTTTGTTTATTTACTGTATTTGGACTCTCCTTTTTGCAAGCTGCAGGTTCGTAATTCCCATTGTTTTTGGTGTCTGCCCCCAGTGGGTGAAGTTGATCCAGTGGCTTCTGTAGGCTTCCTGGTGGAGGGGACTGGTTCCTCTGTTCTGGTGGGTAGGACTAGATCTTGTAATTCTGGTGGTCAGGGAATCTGGTGGTGTGTTTTGGGGTGTCTGTGAACCTAGTATGATTTTAGGTTGCCTCTCTCTGGGTGGTGGTGTGTTCCTGTTTTGCTAATTGTTTGGCATGGGACTTCCAGCACTGGAGCTTGCTGGCCATTGCGTGGAGATGGGTCTTAACTTTGAGGTGGTCATCTCTGGGAGAGCTCTCACTGATTGATATTACTTGGGGCCAGGAAGTCTTTGTTTGTCCAAAGTCCTGAACTCAGCTCTCCCACCTCAGAGTCTCTGGCCTGATAACAGGCCAGAGCACCAAGGCCCTGTCAGCCACATGGCTCAGAAGAAAAGGGAGAAAAAAAGAAGGAAAAAACTAATAATAAATTTAAAATAATTAAAAAACATTATTAATATAAAAATGTTTTAAATTATTAAAATAAAAATATCATAATAAAAAAAGAAGAGAGCTACCAAACCAATAAACAAGTCCACCAATGATAACAAGCACTAAAAAGTATACTATTATAAACATAAAAATCAGTAACAAATCAGTCACAGACAGCAAACCCCGAGTCTACAGTTGCTCCCAGAATCCACCACCTCAATTTTAGGATCATTCTTTGTCTATTCAGGTATTCCACAGACGCTGGGTACATCATGTTGATTGTTGGGATTTAATCTGCTGCTCCTGAGGCTGCATGGAGAAATTTCCCTTTCTCTTTTTTGTTTGCACAGCTCCTGGAGTTCAGCTTTGGTTTTAGCCCCCACCTCTGCCTGTAGGTTGCCCTCAGGCCTCTGTTCCAGCTCAGACAGGACGGGTTAAACAGCAGCTGATTAGGGAGCTCTGGGTCATTCATGCTGAGGGGAGGGAGGGGTAACTGTAGTTATAATTGGAATGTGGGGCTAGCCTGTAGCGGCAGAGGCTGATGTTACATTTCAACTGCCTGAGGCGTGCCATGTGTTCTCCCAGGGAAGTTGTCCCTGGATTATGGGACCCTGGCAGTGTCGAGCTGCACAGTCTCCTGGGGCATGGTGTGGATAGTGACCTGTGCCTGCACACAGGATTCTTGGTGGCTGCAACAGCAGCATTAGAATTTCACGCCCATCTCTAGTGTCCGAGCTGATAGCCACAGCTTATGCTTGTCTCTGGATCTTGTTTAGGCGGTGCTCTGCCTTCTGTGGGCAGAAGGGGAAGGAATCCCCTTTCCTCGCACACCCTGAAACAATGGTCTCTTGCCTCTTAGGCAAGTCCAGACTTTTTCCCGGACTCCCTCCCAGCTAGCTGTGGAACACTAGCCTCTTTCAGGCTGTGTTCATGCAGCCAACCCAGTCCTCTCCCTGGGATCTGACCTCCAAAGCACAAGCCACAGCTGTCAGCCACCACCTGCCCCAGTGGGTGTGCAGACAACTGTCTCAGGCTGGTGAATGTTGGTCAGCACTGTTCCTCTGTGAGGGAATCTCTCTGCTTTGCCCTCTGCACCCCTGTTGCTGTGCTCTCCTCCATGGCTCCAAAGCTTCCCCCTGCCCAACCCCTGTCTCCACCAGTGTAGGGCCTTCCTAGTGTGTGGAAATTTTTCCTGCTTCACAGCTCCCTCCCAGAGATGCAGGTCCCATCCCTGTTCTTTTGTCTCTGTTTTTTCTTTTTTCTTTTGTCCTACCCAGGTACATGGGGATTTTCTTGCCTTTTGGGAAGGCTGAGGTCTTTTGCCAGCATTCAGTAGGTGTTCTGTAGGATTTGTTCCACATGTAGCTGTATTTTTGATGTATTTGTGGGGAGAAAGGTGATCTCCACGTCTTACCCCTGCCATCTTGAAGATATCTAAGGGTCTTTTTTCCATAGTGATTTTTGACAGGAGTAGGGACAGCTTATTTAATGAGTCAATGTTTTAAATTAGATATATTTACTTTTTGACCACCCTCCACCCCAAATATCCCAAACTACTTAAATGACAAGATAATTTGCATATATAGGATATTTAATAACTATACATTTTTCCACAACTGGAATTAAAAATTTGTGAAGCAGGTAACACACCTTACACATTTTAGGTATATAATGTATTCCTAAACAGATGACACAGTATTTGTCAGAACATATTTGTTAGTTGCTGCACACACACTTCACACACATACACCATAAAAAATGCATTTAGTTGGCTTTTATTGCTCTTCATCCATAGAAAAAATAAATAGTTATCCAAATAGCTATATTCCACCCACCCCACCCCACCCCCAGATTTTATAGCCCCTATGCATTCAGTAGAGGTGATGTGTCTACTTTTGGTCAATGAGTTCTAAGCAGAAGGTCTTCATCTCTGAAGTCAGAATAAAGTATAAGCTAATAAGTGTGCTACTGCCACTTTTCACCTAGTATAATGAAAAAGAAGGTCACATGGTCCATATGTAATTAACAGATTGTAGAGGCTCAATCAGCCTGGGTCTGTGAATGAATGTGTGGAGAGACTGTATCCTACCTTGACCAACCTTAGCTATCTGCCAAGAGATAGAAATAAAAATTGTTGTTTGTGTGTTAAATGACAAAAATACTGTGATTGATTTGTGATTGTGGTTTAACATAGGCTTCTTGACTAATACCTCAAGTCTCTATATTCAGACAAAATAGAACACATGATCTTGCCATAAAAATAGAATTTGTATAAATACATTTGTTCTTTTCCTTTTGGCTATATTTTATGGTATATTCTTTTATCTTTTAATTTTTTATCAAATAATTACAGCTTGGATTATACTTTCCTTCTGTTATAACTATGTTGTATTTTTTAAAACAATTTCATATATTCATTAAGGTTTTATTGAGTAATTAGTGTGAAGGTTTTACAGGAATGACACAAGCTGAATTATAACAATATTTGCCATGAAGTTGTTGTCCATTTAGTAGCAAAAAATAATAAAGAATACAAATAGCTATGACACAAGTTGGAATTTTGTTAATAGCATAACAGACTCCCTAGATAAAGAGTTCAATCACCAGGGTAGTTTTTAAAAGTAGCATGTAGCTAGAGTTAATAAGGAGCCCCATTATGTATAAATTTCAAACACTTTCCATCAAAGTCCCTAGGAATGTCCAGATATTACCTGCCCTGCTTCTGCCCTCCTTCTGACAATTCAATTTGATTATTCACCTGTTTTTAAAAGGCAGTGAACATGAGAGCTTCAATGATGGAGGAAGATGGCAGAGGTATTTCCTATGACGTAGAGCCAATCCTCAGCAAGCGTATGCAGGAGAACATGCAGAGAATAGATGCTCTGACTTGAATTGCTTTCCTAGGGGCACAAGCTATGGACCCTGTGTGATATTCAAACATAAGCACTTAGCTTGTTGAAGACAATGAGGGGCTGCTTTTCTTGCCAAACCCTCATCAAATTTTAATAGAGCCATCAGAAGTCAATAATTAATTTCTCAACCAAGAGGGACTTTTAATAGAGGGTTTACAGCTTGTATGATCTTTCTTTTTGTAAATATGCAGTCTGTATTTCAGAGATCGGACACATAGCATTCACTAAAACATTGTAGACAATTGTCATTATTTACATTGTAAAGTCACGTCTCACCCAAAATTTAAGGCCATTATTTCTGGGGGTCTCCTATAGCATATTACTCCTCAAAAACTAAACAAAACTTTTTTTTTTTTTTTTTTTTGTGATATGCGGGCCTCTCACTGTTGTGGCCTCTCCCATTGTGGAACACAGGCTCTGGATGCGCAGGCTCAGTGGCCATGGCTCACGGGCCCAGCCGCTCCGTGGCATCTGGGATCTTTCTGGACCAGGACACGAACCTGTGTCCCCTGCATCAGCAGGCAGACTCTCAACCACTGCGCCACCAGGGAAGCCCTAAGCAAAACTTTAATTTCCCCCCAACTTAAATACCATAGTTCTTCATGAATTTGCTTGTCATCCTTGCACAGGGGCCATGCTAATCTTCTCTGTATCATTCCAATTTTAGTATATGTGTTGCCGAAGCGAGCACAAAATACCATAGTTCTGAAAGGGATATAGAATTGACCAGAGGTGAGAGTAATGAACTCTAGGACCACGTCCTGGGAATGACTTCTTTAGGCTCTGCAGGATGGCCTGGAAGACTCAAATAAAAATCCATATTGACAAATACTACAATCCAACCTCAAATAAAAATCCAAATTGACAAATAAAATAGAAATCAATATTGACTCAAATAAAATAAAAAATAAAATAAAACTCCATATTGACAAATAAAATTAAAATCCATACTGACAAATACTACAATCCACCCTCTACTGAGGGAGATGAACAGATTTAAGGCAGGAAGATGGAGGAAAAGAGGCTGAGAAAACTATCAACACAGAGATGAGATGTAAAGAACTAACCTGTGATTCAAAGATTTTAAACAACAAAAGCACAGAAATGTTTTTTCTTTAACTTTTTATTTTATATTGGAGTATAGTTGATTAACAATGTTGTGTTAGTTTCAGGTGTACAACAAAGTGATTCAGTTATACATATACATGTATCTATTCTTTTTCAAATTCTTTTGGAAATGCTTTTTCTTTAAACAAAATAATTATGTTGATATGACATACCCTAATTGAAGCTGAGAGCTGCCCCATCTTACTCCACTTTCTAATTTCCATAATCTTTACCAACAAATAGTTGGCTCCACTAAAAGATGAGTGATAAACAGGAAAGACACAAGACATGATCCTTCATTGCAAAAGAGAAAACACAGAAAGCAAAAGCATATGAAGACACTACATTCTGAGAGCACTTACCTAAAAAATTAAATAGCATTTGTAATAAACATAGCTTCAAGAGATCTTAATAATAAAAGAAGCTCAAAGATTAGGTGAATATGATTGAAGAATAGATTATTAAAATGTGAAAAAGATGAAGGAATCTAGCAGAAAACAATAGAGCAGAAAAGGATAACAGAAATAAACACCATATTAGAAGCAAGGGACATAAAAACAAATGCAACTCAAAATCTGAGAGTGATTATGAGTGACTATCTCATAATAGATAATAAAAAATTGAAATGTAAAATGATTAATGGCTCATTTTTGAGAAGATAAGTGATTTGGAATATGCAATACTATAAAGAAGAATAACATAAGCAAAATCGTGGCTTCTGACAAAGAACTAAATAGGGCATGAGGATTTAGGCATAACGGAAAAAATTTACCTGAAATCAATATTTTTTAAAAGTTACAATTCAGTAATATCTACATAGTTCTCAAAAAACATAAAGCACTAAGTAATTGTACACAAGGCTAAATTATCTTCAAGTACAAAGGCAACACACAAAAATTTTTATATATGCCAGAACCTCAGGAATAAAACATATTTGAGGTCCTTAGCAAAGTATAGCCAAATATTCAGCCAAATTATTGCCAAAACCTGGAAGGCAGAAGCAAGGTGTGAGCATTACATCTCTTTAAAAAAAGTGAACAAAGAAACCTACTAAACTATTTCACAGTGTTTGTAAAACATGAATATTATAACCTTACCATTGTAAAAAGAATAACTCAATTAACAAAACAATGGGACTTGGCAGGAACTCCCAGCATGGTAGCTTCTGCATTTTTCACAAAGGAGAGTCAGTAGAGTATTAAGGAGCTTAAATTATTAAAGTGATATCTCTAAAATTTAAATTATTCTTAACATATTTCTTAAGTTCAGCATCATGTTTTATAAACTTAGTTTGTAAAAATATGATCTGATTTTCAGTTATTTCTTCCCTATCACTTCTATTTGTTTTATTAACTCTTTAAAGAAATTAAATTTAATATGTAATAGATTCAAATGACATTGATAGTATAAATCCAGTTTTATCTGGCTATCTTTTAATGTCAGTTAAACAAGATTTCATCTGAAAATAACAGAAAACCTGACTTCTGTTATAAACATATAAATAAGATTTATTTCTCTCATATAATAAAAAAATTGGGAGATAGGCAGCTGCTGGACTAATGACTCAATAATATCTTTGCCAAAGTTTGTGCAATTATTTTCTCCTTATCCTCATGGTAACAACATGTCTGTGTATTCCAAGAAAGAAGACGGAAGCAGACAAGGGGTAGAGAATGTCATCAGACTTGTACTTACATTTCACTGACCACTCCTGGCTTCAGGGGAGCCTGGGCAAGTGACTCATATAGACTTTTTAATGTCATTTAGAGTAGGTAAGGATAAAAGAGGCTGAGTGATCTAAGCTATGTGTCTACCACATGTTCCCTCTTATGTAATCATAGAAGAGTTTCAGAAATAAAGTGTATCAATTTTTTACCACAGATAATATATAAATTTTTTTTAAATCTAAAATTTTATATTTTAAAAACGAAAAGAGGTATTATCAAAGGTATATCTATCTCTATCTACCCACATAGTTGAACACAATGAAAACATTCATTAAATACATAATATAATTTTGCATAGATTCAGATCACATGGGTTAACCTGAGTAATGAAAAAAAACATATAACATAAAAATAACAAGACTGATATGCCAAACATACTAAATCATGTGATAATTTTTTAAATGTTTATTTAACAGAAATATTTCCTAAGTTCCAATACCATGCTCAAAAACATTTTCCTGAAGAATTTGTAGTCATTGAAGTAATAACATTCTCTGCATCTAAGAGGAAATGACACAACATCTGTTGTGAAGTTCCAGCAATGTTATCTGTTATACCTTTGTTTTACAAACTTCTTTCAGCATGTCCATCTACACCTCCTGCTAGTCATAAATTGTCTTGGTTCAATGACATTTATAGTATTTTTACAACAGAAATAGTTTTTGATAGAGTCATTTTTCAGTCATTCTCTTACAAACAACACTGCTCTCCATGTTGTGTGGCTCAAACCAACAATGACTGGTCATCTGCAGCCTGGCAAGTAACACACAGTCACAGTCTACACAATAAAGCAAATCCTCCTTCAGTTAGTATACTGACACTGCTTTAGAAATGGTAGATTAAAAGATTTTTTTCTTAAAGTATTTCTACATTCTGCTTCCTTTCATTGGACTTTTGGATAAATTATTTTTACTATGATTAAGAGCTTATATAGATTTAATTGAATTTTGCAGCTATATATTTTAAACAAGATAAAATGAAATAGACACAATCATAGTCCTTAAATATTAAAAATGTTTGGTTAAATTATTAAAACATAATTTTAATAGTTGAGATGATTCGAGTGTAGGCACTGTAATGATCAAGTGAGTGAGCAGAAGACTGAGACAAAGAACTCAGTGCAAGTGGTCAAAGCAAGTGAAAATATGAGAGAATTTAATAAGTCCAGGTGCCCTAAAATAAATTGTTGATTAAATCGACAAAGGAAAAATAGGAAAATGAAAAATAGAAGAAAATTTCTGAAGGTTACACAAAGACAAGTATTTCCAGATAGAAAGCCTGGAGGAGGTGAGGATGGTTGGTATATTAAGAAAAGAAAGAAAGAAAGAAAGAAAGAAAGAAAGAAAGAAAGAAAGAAAGAAAGAAAGAAAGAAAGAAAGAAAGAAAGAAAGAAAGAAAGGAAGGAAGGAAGGAAGGAAGGAAGGAAGGAAGGAAGGAAGGAAGGAAGGAAGGAAGGAAGGAAGAAAGAAAGAAAGAAAGAAAGAAAGGAAAGAAAGAAAGAAAAAAAAGAAAGAAAAGAAAGAAAGAAAGAAACAAAGAAAGGAAGAAAGAAAGAAAAGAAAGAAAGAAAGAAAAGAAAGAGAGAAAGAAAGAGAGAAAGAAAGAAAGAAATATATATATATATATATATGTACAGTAAGAGTATATCAGAACTTACAGGAAAAAGAGGAATTCATAAGAATTTTACAATGAGAGAATCAAATTATCCTCAGTATGAAGAGATTTACATAGTGCTCAGACATTTTCTGATCAAAAGACTAGAATGATGTTTGTAAAGGTCAGAGGTAATTATATACAGTCATCCCTCAGTATCAATGGGGGTTGGGTTTCTAGAGTCCCCGCAAATATGGAAATCTGAGGCTGCTCAAATCTCTTAACATAAAATAGCTTATACAACGTTATAAAACCCAGCTGGTTATAAAACCCAGCTTATCATGGGTTTCACATCCTCAGATTCAACCTATGGTTTTGACGGAGAATCTGGTGGTTCTCTACCTTCTTAGTCCCAGAGGCATGTGTGAAATTCAGTTCTCCCCTTGAGATGTTTTTAAGTCTGTGTCTTCTCTGCATCCCATATTGTTCAAACCTTGGCAAATGTTTTGAGGGGAAACCGGCCACGTTTTTGAAACAGGCTTCTACACTCATCAGAACTTGGTCTCACAAGTTATTAGGAGACTGTTTTATTTTAATTTTCCATTTAGAAGTTTTAACTCAGAGCCCTGGCGTCCATCGTAGCTCCAGAATTCTGAATATTACATAAGCAAACAGCCTTTTGGGGCTTCTCTAGTTTTCATCCTCTCACTCAAGAGTTTACCACTTCTCAACTACTAAGACTTGGTTGGTTTCTATTCTCTCTTAAGAGTCTTGCTGGGTCAGGCCAGATACCCAGTCTTCCTATAAGCATCTGGATATAAGAAAGTAGTGGCTGACTATTTTTACTCATAATAGGTGGATTTTCTTTTATTTCAAACTATTTAAAGACAGTTTACCATATTCTTCTTGTTTCCATTAGTATTCTATGCCTTTAAAAATAGAATTTTCCTAGATGTTGCAGAGGGACAATTAGCCTACTGTACTACATTTTACCAGAAGCAGAAGTCCTCTCTTCAGTATGTGTTAATAAATACTTTTATAGTCCAATTTATTTTAATGAAAAACATTTTTATTTTTATCTCTGAGCTTTATATTTGCAATATTGTCTTGTCCTTTTGTATTTTTATTATCAAAATATTTACTCTGTAAATGAGGGGATGGTGCTTTATCATTTCATAGTTATGGGTAATATTGACACAATTTACCCTTTTAAATGAAGATACATCATTTCTTTCAAAAACATTTGAATCCAAACATTTTTACTCTCAAATTTAAACATCATCAAGCTTGGACCAGTTATAAAAATTCTCTCAAAGTTATAGGAAAATTCTTTGCCTTTGTGCAAGCCTATATAAATGTAAACCAAATGCTGTGATACTTTGATAAGAAGATATGTAAAATTAACTAAAATTCAACAGTTCATATAATATAAATATTGGTTAAACTTTGTGTGACTAACGAGGTATAATGACTAGTTGAACTCTATTAAACCGTGTCAACAGTTTCCCATCTTTCAAGATTCCTTATTATCAGTTGACACATCTATAATTCTAAGACTGCTCAAAAGAATATAGGGCTTAACATTTTATGTCTTCCACAGTATCAGGAGGGTGATCAAGTGTTCTAATTTTCCCAGGACTGAGGTTACTTGGACTTGGGAATTTTAGTTTTAAAAGCAGAAAAGTCCTTGGCAAACGTGGACAAGTTACTCTACAAAGGACTGAGCAATTTAGACCTTCAATAATGAGCAATGCATAGAAAATAAGTTCAAAATGTTTAACATTTATATAACATTGTAAAAATAACTCAACAATTCACCATTAATAAATATATAAATACAAAACACTCAGGAGAACAAAAGTACATAATTTTTATATAATCATATTCACAAGACAGAATTATGTAGTTAACTAAACATTGAATTTAGAATCAAAAGATCTGTGTTTAATTTTACCATTCACAATTTGACCTTTGGCATATACATAAACTTCTCTGAACCATACACATATCTGTTCTGTAAAGGAGGGCTAATGATATATATATATATATATATATATATATACCTTATGAGAGTGTTTTAAAAATCAAGTAAAATAGGTTCTGAAAACACTGAAGTGCTATACTAGTTATTTATAGACAGATATATTCAAAATTATGACAATTATCCAACATTACTTAGTAGGTAATTTATGTCATCATAGCATATGACAACATGTAGATTACTTATTCACATGTCCACTATTATCTCATCTATAGTGGCTGAAATTTAATAATTTATCCAAGCACAACATTTTCTTTTCATTACGAATAAACTTCCAACACAGAAATATACGTATGTACACATATATTGGTATATGTATGTCCTTGTGGCCACAAGGATAGAATTGACAAAACTTGCTTTCAAATGTTTAATGATATATGTTGCATTATCACTTAAACATTTGAAAGCAAATTTTGTCAGTTCTTTCCTGTGGCCACAGATGGAATAATTTCTAAATTCTCAGCTCTATTAATTACTTGTTGGTAAGCATATACAAATGGTCACAGTATGATGTGACACAGAGGAATAGTATTTTAATGGGCATTTAAGGGAATATGAGAATGCTCGATACAGTAAAAGATACTTGAATTAACATCTAGGGAAAGTAGAAACTTAGCAGGCATGTCAAGAAGACAGAACTTTGCAAGCCAAAGTTATAGCAACTGCAAATGTAAAACAACAGAAAAAGTGCACAGACAATTCAGGGAATTAGTTGTTCAGCTAAAATGGAGTACAGAGTAAACAAAGAGAAATGTCAGGACAAGAGATAGGACCACTGAAATTGGTTAGATTATATAAAGTACCCTAAGCAGGAGCAATTATAATAATTTCTAACCCCAATGACCAACACAATTTTTTCCACACATTAGTAAGGTACTCCTAGAAGCCAACCCAATGTCTGTTTGCTCTTCTCCCTTAAAGTTAAAACTTTAATTATTAGGGGTTCCCAGTGTGTCTAGCTAAAAGTCTATTTTTCAGCCCTCGCCAAAACTAGAGGTGATTTGTGAAACAGTCCTATTCTGCTATGTAGTCTCCCTGTATTTTTTCCCTTGTATGAGCATAGCTTTTTCAAAAATGATGAAGGCACAAGCCTGGAGAAAAGCGGTCATCTTGTGACCATGAAATGATAAGGGTGGGGACAGAGGACTAAACACTATGAACAGCAGAGCTGAAAGAGGAAAAGAACCTGGAATCATGTCTGATGATGTCATTGAACCATTGCACCAGCCCCCAACAGCCTCATTCTGGATTTCCTCTTCGGTGAAATCAATAAATAATTGGTCCTTAAACCATAACAGTTAATACACTACATATCAATAGATGTCTGTTGACTAATAGGAGGCCATATATTCAATGACAAAAGTCTTGGATTACATTTTGTAACGAATAGGAAGGTGTAGAAGTATTTTAAATTGAGGATTAGTATAACCATGTTTAGGTTTTAGAAAGCTCACTCCCACTTCACCAAGTATCCAGAGCACCAATTTATCCTGTAGAAATTACACAAATAATATAGCATTCTATGTTTAAGAAAACACAGTTTTCAAAGTAAATGTAAGCAAGATTGGAACATTGTCAGATATACTAGCTATTGGCCAAATTCTCAGAATTTCAACAGATTCAGTAATGTGTATTCAAGATTTATGTTACTCCTGAGTGGGTTATACTTGACTGGAATAATAATATTTGTCATTCCAGACCTATGGCAACTTTTTATATTTCCATCTTCTCCCCTCGTATAAGAATATGGGGGAAGGAGTTAAACATGGATATAGACATAGGAAATATATTTCAATTGGTGCCTTCCTGAGATGCTAAAATAAAATGATATGTAATCTTTACAAATGTCATCTCATTGAGATAGTTGGAAAAATACTTTAAAACCTCTAGTCCTTACTTGCTAGAGATGCATCACTACTGCTTTGATATCATACGAAGAAACAAGCAAATGGTAAGAAAAAACACCAAACAAGCTATAGAATAAATTTGGATTTTACCACCACTTTTTATTGTACAGTCTGTGAAAGTATGGGTTCTGGACTCACAGAGGCCTGGGTATGAATCCTAGCTCTGCCATACACTAAACTATCTTAATATCCTTAAGGATGGACTTTTCTCCTCTTAAATGGGGGTTTTAATACATACATGTAGGAATATTATGAGAATTAAATGAGGTACTACTTGTAAAGTTGGTAACTCAGTACCTGGCACATGGTAATCACTTAATTCAGTGGTTTCCATGAATAATATGATTATTAATAGTATGATTATTAATAGTTATGATTATTACCCTTCTCATTACTGCCATCATCATTATTATTACCTCCCATTAGGAGAGAAAACAACTAATTTAAATGGAAATGACTTCCTATATAGATTTTCTTTACTGTGTGCTTTATTTCCTGTTCATTCTTAATTATCCATGTGAGGATTTTGCTGCAATGATCTATTTTAGTCTGTTTTTAATTCTGGGAAAATTTCTTCTGTGAATTTCTGGGCCCTCTGCCTGCCTGCACCAATTATTCTGTATTTAGGAAATGCAAACTGATTTTAATAGTAAATTGAGGTAAAAACAAAGTATGGAGGCATCTACAGTGCAGAAACTTAGATGATTTTAAAGTCATCATCACTTGCACTTTGAGTGATTCACAGTTTTAAAAATATTTTCTTAGTATTTTTGATTAAGATAAGGCCATATTGAAAAGATATGTATTTTATAGGTTTGCTTTGAACACTGATAAATTAAAAGTGACTTGAAGTTTAATTATAGAGCCATTTAATTGACCAGACCACTGCTTCCAAAATATGGTTCAGACATCTACTTTTATGCAATACCTAAAATTCATGAATAAACATTATCTCTGGAATATATATTTCCATTTTAGCATATGACAAAATCAAGTTGAGGAATATATTCTTGTGAAAATACAAAATATATCTGATAATTTCTCTAACTCTTTGCTGAAAATACTTGCAATATTGAACTGAATATGCTGTTTTTGCAAGATATTCTCATTTAGGTTTTTACCTGGAACCAAAAACTCTGAACAAAATACACATTAATAGTTGAGGGAAGGTTGAGAGGGTCAATTCCATAAGTGTGTTTGTACCAGTGAAAGTTTCTGGGCAATGGAGATCATGTGCTAATCATCTTTCAGAAAAGTCTGAACATTACTGAACTAAACCATCACAGATATTTTTGTTGTTGCTTTGTGTTGTTGAGATTTTAAAAAAGTTTTTATTTTAAGTGAGAGCAAGAGTTTTTTCCCTCAGAAATAGGACAACATAGTTAGGTGTTTTATGTTATGACAGGATAAGCTTTTTTCTTCCTCTCTAGTTGTAGAGAGGACAACTAGAAAGGAACATACAGCAGCACCAGGAATTCCAAGTTAGAATTCATAGGAAAGTGTACCAGGATAACTTGGAGATGGGAATAGTGACATCACATGGTTACCAGATTGGCCACCCTGTCTTTTTTTTTTTTTTTTCCCTGGTTACCCTTTCTTTTTTTTTTTTAATAGATCTGTATTGGAGTATAGTTGCTTCACAGTACTGTGTTAGTTTCTGTTGCACAACAAAGTGAATCAGCCATATGCATACATATATCCCCATGTCCCCTCCCTCTTGAGCCTCCCTCCCAACCTCCCTATCCCACCTCTCTAGGTCATCACAAAGGACGGAGCTGATCTCCCTGTGCTATGCGGCTGCTTCCCACTAGCTAACTATTTTACATCCTGTAGTGTATGTATGTCGATGCTACTCTCACTTCGCCCCAGCTTCCCCCTCCCTGCCTCATGTGTCCTCAAGTCCATCTCTGTGTCTATGTCTTTATTCCTGCCCTGCCACTAGGTTAATCAGTACCAAATTTATTTATTTTTAGATTCCATATATATGTGTTAGCATACGGTATTTGTTTTTCTCTTCCTAACTTACTTTACTCTGTATGACAGACTCTAAGTCCATCCACCTCACTACAGTTAACTCAATTTCAATTTTTTTATGGCTGAGTAATATTCCATTGTATATATGTGCCACATCTTCCTTATCCATTCATCTGTCGATGGATATTTAGGTTGCTTCCATGTCCTGCTATTGTAAATAGAGCTGCAATAAATATTGTGGTACATGACTCTTTTTGAATTGTGGTTTCCTCAGGGTATATGCCCAGTAGTGGGATTGCTGGTAGTTCTATTTTTAGTTTTTTAAGGAACCTCCATACTGTTCCCCATAGTGGTTGTATCAATTTACATTCCCACCAACAGTGCAGGAGGATTCCTTTTTAACCATACCCTTTCCAGCATTTATTGTTTCTAGATTTTTTGATAATGGCCATTCTGACTAGTGTGAGGTGATACCTCACTGTAGTTTTGATTTGCATTTCTCTAATAGTTAGTGAAGTTGAGCATCTTTTCATGTGCCTCTTTGTCATCTGTATGTCTTCTTTGGTGACCCACCTCCTAGAGTAATGGAAATAAAACAAAAATAAACAAATGGTACCTAATTAAACTTAAAATCTTTTGCACATCAAAGGAAACCGTAAATAAGATGAAAAGACAACCCTCAGAACAGGAGAAAATATTTGCAAATGAAACAACAGACAAAGGATTAATCTCTAAAATGTACAAACAGCTCATGGAGCTCAATATCAAAAAGCCAAACAATTCAATTAACAAATGAGTGGAAGACCTAAATAGGCCACCCTGTCTTGAAACCATGCTTGCTGTGGAACATTTAAGATGCTAAATTCAGTTACAGAGTTGAATCAGTATTTGTAGAGATGGTGATGAACATCCATTGATAGTAATCATGAATTGTGTTCATATTTTAAAATTTAGGGGCTTCCCTGGTGGCGCAGTGGTTGAGAGTCCGCCTGCCGATGCAGGGGACACGGGTTCGTGCCTCGGTCCGGGAGGATCCCGCATGCCGTGGAGCGGCTGGGCCCGTGAGCCATGGCCGCTGGGCCTGCGCGTCCGGAGCCTGTGCTCCGCAATGGGAGAGGCCACAGCAGTGAGAGGCCCGCGTACCGCAAAAAAAAAAAAAAAAAAAAAAAAAAATTTAGATTTGTTTTATAAGATGACTATGTGTCCATGGAAAGTTGAAACATGTTGATATGCCCACCCATGATAGGAGTATTTTCATGCTTTGAACAACTAACTTGGACTGAAATGCAGTGTTCACTGTAATGTATATTGCTATTCCCAAATGCACTACAGGGAAGTGGTTAATAATTTTGATACATCAATTATTCTATTAATCCTTGATCTATATGTTTCACATGTTTAAAACTCTACAAAGAGAAAGTGTTGAGTCTGCGAAGTTCCGGTATTCTGATTCATTAAAAAATAATAAATGAATGAATGAATAAATAAATAAATGTACTTAACTGAGTCAGAGAAGAAAGAGTAAATAAATATCAAAAAGAAAGGAAGTAAACAACCACAAAAACATCTTAGATTAGTGTCCAAATTACTTGGGGTTGGGGAGTTTCCATAATTTGAAAAGAAAACATTATTTCTCAACATTTATATTAATCACACCTTTACTGTGTATAAACAGGGTACTTAAAGGCCTACTTTTCTTAAAAAACTGTTCTTATTATTACTGACTCAGCTTACCATGTCAGCAATTCTGTGAGTAAAGGTCAATTAGCATGGCTGAAAAGTACTTTATGAGCAAAATAAAACAGAATAATATTCAGTTTCTATGATTTTCTCAAGATATTGTTCTTCATTTAGCTTTACTGTGATATAATTAACATATAACATGAGGTAAGTTTAAGGTGTACAACATAATGGTTTGATATATATGTATATATTGCAAAATCATTACCAAAATAAGGTTAGTTAACACATCCATCAAGTCACATAGTTACAATTTTTGTGTGTGTGGTGAGAACTTTTAAAATCTACTTTCTTAGCAACTTCCAAATAACAATACAATATTGTTAACTATAGCTACCATGCTATACATTACATCCCAGAACTTACTCATTTTATAACTGGTAGTCTGTACCCTTTGACCACCTTCACTCACTTCCATACCCCCAATCCCTCACCCCTGACCACCACCAATCTCTTCTCTGTTCCTCTTTGTTTAGTTTATTTAGAGTCCACATATAAGTGAGATTATACAGTGTTTGTCTGTATCTGTCTGACTTATTTCGCTTAGCATAATGTTCTCATGCTTTACCCATGTTGTTAAAATAGCAGGATTTCCTTTTTTTAACCAAGATATTTTTCTGAACATTTGTGTGTATGTGTGTGCTACCACAATTAAAATAGAAACAACAATAAAAATTGAAATGTAGTATAAAATAAAATATGGTGAACTACATAAAATAATGAATGAAAATAAGCCAGAAATATTGAGAAAAGGAAGCCAAGTATAAAATAATGCATGCAGTGAAATTACACATATATATATGCTTAAACATGTGCAAAAGCACTCTCTAGTATTAGAAGTAAGGATAGTGCTACCCTCTGAGGAGAAGGGGAGAGGCTGAGATGTGGCATGTGCAGACTTCTGGAATGATTTAAGTGTCAATTTCATTTTTTTCTCTTTTTAATCTGAGTGGGGCTCCACATGTCTTCCTTTTATAGCTCATTACACCTTCATACATGCTCTGCACACTTTTCTGTCTGTATGCTACACTTCAGTTAACAATTTATATTAAAAGCTAGTTACCATGCTAAGGCTTCCCAATGGATTTGCGTCGGTTTTTATTCCTTCTATAAATCTTTCTCTCCTTCAATCCCAAAGAAGTCCAGCCCATATAGATCTTCTTTTTTTGACCCTCAACAAATGTAGATTGTTCCTACATCAGAATAGTTCCTGTAATTTTCTTTCCCAGATGTTTACAAGTGTGCAATTTTATCATTCTGGCCTCCAATTTTACTATCTGGTAGAGGCCATCCCTGACTAAGCTGTAAAGGTTTTACATGATTTCCAGAAAACAAACTAACAAACATACAAACTAACCGTGTTTCCTCTTTTGTGATCTATAAAAGTCAATGTAATATATCTCTCTTTACTTCTTTATCTTAGCTTAAGCACATGCTATTTAGATCCTATGCTCCTGCTGCCTGCATTGGCCTTCTTGCTGGGGCTTTACCATGACAAGCTTGATCTGGCCTAAAGTCCTTGGCTCTTAGGATTCTCTCTGCATCAAACATTCTTGACCACTTTTTTCCCCACATCCCAGGGGTAACTCCTTTTTTTGAAGTATTCTTTTCTACCCATTTGTTTTCTTCATATCAGTTTTCACTATAAGGATATATTTTTGCTTGGTTTTGTTTTAATGTGCTTCTGGTCTCACTTTTATTCTTAGAATATAAATTTCATGATGGCTGAGCCCTCTACTAGGTTTACATAAATATGCACTAGGACAGAGCCCAGCATAGAATAAATATCTAATATATATTTATGGAAAGCAACATTAAACATGTTAATGGTTATGTGGTTCCATGGACATGATCTAAACTCATAGCAGTGTCAGGACAAAAGAAACTCTGTCCACAACCAAATTTAAATATACTCCAAGTTTATTGCGTGCATTTCTCAAAGACTGTGAAGTATACATGTTGACCTAAGCAATACTCTTCTAAAAATGTTTTATTCTCTTCCATGTTCCTTTTGACACAGGTGCTTTCAACTTTTTCCAACTCAAATCCCAGCTTGATCCATCCCATTCCTTTCTCTCTTCATTCCTATTTGTCCAAATTTTACATTCCAAAAAGCAAAACACAAATAAAAACAACAAATGCAAGCAAACAATGTCACTAATAAAACTCAAAAACAATTAGTTTGTGCTGGCAGTGTTTCCCTTGTAAATTGGAGAAATGAGAAGAAACTGAGCAAGGCAAACAGTTTTCTCTTTCATGAGAGGGAAGAAGAAGTGCCTGGGATTACTAATATATTAAGTGGTGGTCATGCATGATGCTATCTAGACAAAGATTTTCAACACTAATATTAAAGGAATCCCCAAATGAATTTCAACTCTTTGAGACAGTATTAGGGAGAATGAGAAATGGCTTGACAAACTATGTGTTCAGTTATTTCTAAGTATGTCTGAGTTTTAAGATAAAGTTATGTGCATCTTTTGCTGTTGTATACAGTATGAATATTTTAATGTTTTTAAAATAAGATGTGAATTTAATCTTCGAAGGCCAGGAACCGTACCTTATACATCTTTGTATGATCCACTGTGCTGAGCAAAATATTCAGTGCTCATTGTTAAGACTATGAAAGATGATGAATTACAAGAGGTCAGGGTTATTTATGAAATAGAAAAGACTTCATGTGCTGAGAGGATGGTCAGGGATATCACCTTTTTTAGATATTGATTTGTTTAGCTTTAGGTGATTGAGCTATAGCTATTCTATTATTATTGATTATGCATATCCAACTACCAAATACATGGGGTTTTCCAAAGAAAGGGGTCTGGGGATAATGATTCCAGGCACAATATACTAAGAGAGCATTGCATAATGAAGATACAGGGCTAAGGAAATGTTATTGAACAAACTGCATGAAAACAAATTTTGTTATTGAAATTTTGACACATTTTACTATTTATCGCTCTGGGACTTTTCCACAAAGAAGTCTAAATATCCATTAATTTTTAAAAAGATATCTTATTTTAATCTGAATAAAAATGTGAAAATATTTTTATTTATGGCCAAAGAGGTTGGAAACTGAGGTTGTCCACATAAGGAAGGAATTTACTCCAAAACATATGATTCTTTCATTTACCAATTAATTGTCCTATTCAAGAATATTTAAGAGATATTTAATGATTGTCTACTAGTTGTTGTAGCAGTTGAAAATTGAGTTTAAAAAAGCCCCTTTTTCCACAAAACTTAGATTTTGGAGAAAGAGATAGCAGTTGTTTCAATAAACATATAAAATATATAATGTCAAAGACTAGTGAGTCCTAGGAAGAAAAATAAAACAGAATGGGTCAAATGTGAAAGAGGAGTATGAATTTTAGTTACTAGGAATCAAGGAACATCTCTCTTAACATATAAAAGTTGACTGTGTGTGTACTTGGACATTTATATCTCAAAAGTCCCCTTTTTGCACCAAAGGGAGCTGTTTCAGAATTGGAAAATAGAAAGGAATGTTGCTACAAGAAGTAAAGTATTATAATTTTGTGCACTTTTAGTTTTACCAATTCATCTGACCTAACATCACAGATGAAGACTCCTGATGAGCTGAAGTATATTCAAAGGCACTCTAAATATGAACTGTGCACACTGGGAATCAGGAGGTGGCACATTCAAGAGTAGAGGAGAGGAGGGCTTCTCCTGATCCTCACAAGAGAGGCCTGTTTGATTAGCAGAGAGCTCTGCTGGCTCAGGGGACCTACAAGTATCACATCTAAAGGAGCAAAGTGGTGGGCAGATAGCTGGGCTCAGGTATTCTACTCAATGCTAAGGAGAGATGTAAATACAAGGGAAATGGATCTGACTCTGTTGCTATATATTTCTGACAGTAACTTAGATTCTTTCTTTAAATATGCATCTAACAACAAGAATGTTTATTTTTTTTAAAAAATTGCAATAGTGTATGCCATAGTTCAAAGCATAGGCATGATGGTGTTCACCAGATCTCTTCCTGACCAATCTTCTAAGAGGCCCAAATAACACTTAAAATAGTGATACAGTCAACACTTGAATTCATCAGGGTTCTCCAGCCAGTAGGATGTATACATACAGGGAAAGAGATTAATTATAAGAAATTCAATTACATAATTATGGAGGCTGGTAAGTCCCAAATTTTCAATGTGAGCTGGCAGGATGGAAACCCTGGAGAGCTAATCGTGAAGATGAAGAAGTGTAAGTCAGTCTACTGAAGAACTCTTATCTGCTCTGGAAGGCAGACCTTTTTGTTCCACTCAGGCCTTCAGTTGATTGGATGAGGCCCACCCATATTATGGAGGGCAATCTGCTTTACCCAAAATGTACTTATTTAAGTGTTAACCTCATCCCAAAACACCCTCCAAGTTGACTCATAAAATTAATCATCACAATGCTTAAGCTATATTCCTGGATTGATGTACTGTAAATATAAAAATGCTGCATATTTGATATGATCATGCTCTAACTCATGGAAATATTGAAAAGTCCACATTATTTTATTCTAATGCTTTTAAATTATTTCTACTAGTCACTTTTAAATTCACACATGTAAATTTATTTGCAGTTGAAAATGATATTTAAAAATTGAATAAATAATAATTTAGGAATAGAATATTTATTGTTATAAAAACAGATTTTTTTCTTTCATAGGTAACATCAGTGGCACAGCATTCAAATACTGATTGTTTGAATATAAAACCCAGAAGGCTTTATGATTCCTTCATAAAGAAAGATATAATTAATTTTATAAACTCTCTAAATGATTATTTTTAAACCAAAATACTTTTTCATTTAAAAACAACTGTTAAGCAAAATATTTAAAAATCATATAAATTCAAAAGATTAGGAGACATTAGTCATATTTAATAGTTTTCAAACCAGGATTTTTATAACATTAGCTATAAAACATTTCCAAATAAATATCTTTTTTTTAAAACCTCACAGGTTTAATATTTGATTATGTTGAAATTTCAATTAGGAGAAGCTATTCATGGAAACACTAACATTATTGCAGTATAATAAACATGAAGGGCATTTTGAGTATTTTCTTCTGTTTATATATTCACAGGTAATCTGAAGTAAGGTTTTCATTTTCTCAAAACAGGCATACCAATTTGTTTGAGCTAAAATAAATGTCATACTTATCAACATAATACTGAGTGTGTCCTGTAACATTATATAATCTTCATTTTAAAGTATTATTTTTGAATTAATGTTAAAATACACAAGCCATTTGATTTGATTATATATTTCACACCATAAAATGTATAGGAATTGTGATGTAATACATTTGATAACACACACACACACACACACACAAACACACGGTAGAACTTGAAATTGAAATTGTAGTTTCCAGTACAGCACAGAAGAGAGAAAATTTAGATCAGAACCCCAAGGAAACTAAATTGGTGGTGCTCATAAAAGTTTACAAGAATCTAAAGAAAGTGGCTGCTCATGAAGAAAAAAAGTCACAGCATGAGCTATAAATTTGGAAAGATAGGTTTCTGAGGAAAGTAACAGATGCTGTTTCAAATCATTTTAAAATGGGATACACAGTTTTTAAAAGAAAAAAGTGTGTTAAAACTTGTAGCACTACTAAAACAAAGAATAAAATAAACTTCAAAAGTCTGCCACTGCTGTCGATCTATTTCCCAAAGGCACAGAACTGTTTCTTTCAATTTTTCTTACAATATTTTCTTTTGACCAATTGTTAAGATTTCCAGAAAGGGATACTCCAATATTTCATATGAGAAATTGATAGCTCTTGCTGTCAAGTATCTAGTAGAACTGAGGAAAATTATGCCTCCCCCATCATCTTTTCTCACATGAGATCAAAGTCCGTTAAAGAAAGACATCACAAGCTCTGTTCAAGGTAGAGAAAGCCAAGGGCAGAGTAAACAGCAAAGCCAGAAGTAATATCTATATATTTTCACTACCAGTACCATATTCTAACCACAGGCATACACAAGTATACCTTTCTATTCCAAACTGAAGTTGGTGCTTCATGTTCTTCCCTTCCTCCCTCCCTTACTTCCTTCCTCCCTCTTTTCATTTTCCTCTTTCAAAAATCTCCTTTTAGCTTTTTGTCAGTTTAACAATCAAAACCACCTTAAGCTTTCTTCCCACCATTATCATGTTAATTAAAAAATTCCTTTAACTTGAGTTTTTCTCCTCAATCATTAGATTCTTTATGAATTAATAATAATAAAACCTCACAAATGTACTTTTATGCATACTCTCCAAACATAGATATGTGATTCATGTTATAAATACCATAGCATATTGAGAAGGCATATTCAAATACTGTATAATATGGGTTCTGTCATATGTAAAGTTAGGAATGCTTCATTGCTGACAACCTGATCTCTAACTTACTTAATTGTAACAGTCTTAAATATCACATTCTATCATCTTGCCATCTTTCAATCTTTCCCTCTACTTTCTTCACAATCTGGAATAATGTTGAAATGATTTTTATGGCTGAATTATATTCCATTATATGTATATGCCACACTTTGTCTATCCATTTGCTCATAATGGATGTTTGGGTTATTTCTACCTTTTAGATACTATGAATAATGCTGTTATAGAAATCAAAAAAAGTTTCTGTGTAGACACACATTTTTATTTCTTTTAGGTGTATACCTAAGGAGTATAATTGCTGAGTATTCTGTTTAACTTTTTATGGGACTACCAAACTTTTTCCACTATTTTACATTCTTACCTATAATGTATAGGAGTTCCTATTTCTCCAAATCACCAGGAATACTTGTTAACTTTTACTTTCTGGATTAAAGTTATACTAGTTGTATGAAGAGGTATCTCATTGTGATTTTGATTTCTACTTCCTTATTGACCAAGGATTGTGAACATATTTTCATGTGCTTGTTGCATTTGTATATCTTTGGAGAAATGTCTATTCAATTCATTTATCCAATTTTAGTTGGGCCGTTTGTCTTTTTGTTAAGAAAGAAGAGATCTTAATAGATTCTGGATAGTAAACTTTTATAAGATATATGATTTGGAAATAGTTTCTCCATTTTTGCAGGTTTTCTTTCCACATTCTTGATAATGCCCTTTGATGCATGAAATTTCTTAGATATTTTGAAGTTCAAACTCTTGTTACTTTGCACTTTTGCTTGTGGTGTTAAGTATAAGAATCCATTGCCAAATCTAAGGTCATGAAAATTTACCCCTATGTTTTGTTCTAATAGTTTTAGTTTTTATATCCAGGTTGTTGATCCATTTTTGTATATCGAGTGAAGTATGGGTCCAAAATCATTCTTTTTCTTGTGAAAAACCAGTTTTTCAGCACCATTTTTGGAAAACACTATTTTTCCCCATGCATAAGCTAGGCACTCTTGTTGAGAATCAATTGACTAAAGATGTTTGGGTTGATTTCTGGGCTCTCAAATTTATTCGATTGCTATATATGTCTGTTCATATGCCAATACCACATTGTACTGATTTCTGCAGTTTTGTAGTAAATTTTGAAATAAGTGTGAGTCCTCCTATTTTGACTTTCTCTTTCAAGATTGTTTTGGATATTTGGGGCCCTTTACATTTCTGTATGAATCTACTTTTCTGTTTCTAAAAAAATAAATAAATAAATAAAATAAAACATGGGAATTTTGATAGGGATTGCATTGAAGCTCTAGATTGCTTTGAGGAATATTGACATCTTAATAGCATTACATCTTCCATTCCACGAATGTGGATTATCTTTCCATTTATTTAGGTTTTCTTTAATTTCTTTCAGCAATGTCTGTAGCTTTCAATGTACAAGTCTTTCCCTTCCTTGCTTAAATTCTCTCATAGGTATTTTATTCTTTTGAATGTTACTGTAAATGACATTGCTTTCCTAATTTTCCTTTTGGATTGTTTATTGCTTTTTTATAGAAGCACAACTGACTTTTTTTTGTGCATTTATTTTGAACCCAGCAACTTTGCTGAATTTGCTTATTAGCTCTAGTAGCTTTTGTGTATTCTGTTGGTTTTCTGTATATAGAATCATGTCATCTACATTCTGCTTAATTAGAAAAAGGTTTTTCTTCTTCATTTCCAATTTGGATAACTTTTATTTACTTTTCTTGCCTAATTGCTCTGGATAGATTTTTTATTGCAATGTTGAATAACAGTGGGTAAAATGAGTATTATTGTTTTGTTCCTAACCTTAGGGGGAAAAGTTTCAAATTTTCACTATTGAGTATAAAAAACTGGGTTTCCATAAATGTTCTTTATTATACTACAGAAGTTCCCATCTATTCCTAGTTTGCTGAGTGTTTTATTCAGGAAAGTGTGTTGAATTTTGTCAAATGCTTTTTCTGGAACACCTGGGGTAATCATGTGTTTTATTTTTTCCTTAGTTACATTAATATATAGTATTTCATTAATTGAATTTCTATTTTGGACCACTATTTTATTCTTTTGATAAATCCCACTTTTGGGCTTGGGTATAATCCTTTAAATGTGCTGTTTAATTCAGTTTGCTCTTATGTTTGCTGAAAAAATTCATAAGGGATATTGACATGTTGTTTTCTTTTCTTGTGATGTTTATGTATGGCTTTCGTATCAGGGTAATTCTGCCTCATAGGATGTGTTAGGACATGTTCCCTCCTCTTAAGTTTTTTTGGTAAGACTTTGGCTAGAATTGGTGTTAATTCTTCTTTAAATGTTTGGGAGAATTCACTATTGAAGCCATTTTGTCCTGGACTTTTCTTTGTTGAGAAGTTTAATTACTTACCCAATATCTTTACTTGTTACAAGTATGTTGAGAAGTTCTATTTCCTCCTGAGTCAGGGTGGGTAATTTGGTAACTTGTATGTTTCTAGGAATGTGTCCATTTCATTTCAGTTATCTAAATATGCTGGCATACAACCTGTTCACAGTAGTCTCTCATAATGCTTCTAGTTTCTGTAAAGTCAGTAATAATGTCTTTGCTTTCTTTTCTGATTTGCATTCTTTGTATATATTTTTTGCTTTCTCTTTCTGATAGTTTATTATTAGAGTAGATAAATGCAATAAAATTCTGCATATAAATTTTATATCCTGCAAATTTACTGAATTAATTTATTGTTCTACTAGGTTTTTGGTGGAATCTTTAAGCTTTTCTATAAATAGTATCAGATCATCTTCAAATAGTGATAGTTTTACTTCTTCCTTTTCAATTTGGATACCTTTTATTTCTTTATCTTATCTTATTGCTGTAGCTAGGACTTCCAATACAGTGTTAAATAGAAGTGTCAAGAGTGGGCATCCTTGTCTTCTTCCTGATCTTAGAGGAAAAGGTTTCAGCTCTTCACTGTTAAGTATGATGTTAGCTGTGAATTTGTCATAAATGGGCTTTATTATATTGAGATATGTTCCCTTTATATGAACTTTATTGAGAGTATTTCAAGAATAAATGTTGAATTCTGTCAAATGTTTTTCCTTCATGTATTGAGACGATCATGTGATTTTATCCTTCCTTTTGTTAATGATATGTATCACATTGATTGATTTATGGATATTAAACTATCCTTGCATCCCTGGAGTAATTCCCATTTGATCATGGTGTATGATCCTTTATATATATTGTTGAATTCACTTTCCTAATATTTTGTTGAGGTCTTTCATCTATATTCATCAGAGATGTTGATCTGTAATTTTCTTTTTTAGTATTATCTTTCTCTGGTTTTGGTATGAGGATGATGGTGCCTTCATAGAATGAATCTGGGAGTGTTCCTTCCTCTTCAATTTTTTTGGAATAGTTTGAGAAGGATAGGTATCAACCCTTTGTATGTTTGGTAGAATTCCCCTGTAAAGCCATCTGGTCATGAACTTTTGTTTGTTGGGAGTTTTTTGATTACTGATTCAATTTCATTACCAGTAATTAATCTGTTCAGATTTTCTTTTTCTTCCTAATTCTGTCTTGGAAGATTGTATGTTCCTAGGAATTCATCCATTTCTTCTAGGTTGTCCAATTTGTTAGCATGTGATTGTTTGTAGTATTCTCTTATGACTCTTTATATTGTATTTCTGTGATATTGGTCATAATTCCTATTTTATTTCTAATTTTATTTATTTGGATACTCTTTCTTGAGGAGTCTGACAAGGGTTTATCAAGTTTGTTTATCTTTTGAAACTGGTTTTAGTTTTATTAATCTTTTCTAGTTTTTTGGAGGGGGTGTCTCTATTTTATATATTTCTGCTCTGATGTTTATTATTTCCTTCCTTCTACTAATTCTGGGCTTTATTTTTCTTTTTCTATTGTCTCTCTTTTTTTTTTTTTTTTTGTGGTACATGGGCCTCTCACTGTTGTGGCCTCTCCCATTGCGGAGTACAGGCTCCGGATGTGCAGGCCCAGCAGCCATGGCTCACGGTCCCAGCCACTCTGCAGCACGTGGGATCTTCATGGACCGGCGCACGAACCCATGTTCCCTGCATCGGCAGGTGGACTCTCAACCACTGCACCACCAGGGAAGCCCTCTATTGTCTTTATATATAAAGTTAGGTTTTTTATTTAAGATTTTTCTTTTTCCTTTTTTTTTGAAGTAAGCCTGTATTGCTATAATCTTTCCTATTAGAAATTCTTTTGATGAATCCCATAGATTTTTGAAAGTTTTATTTATATTTGCATTTGTATCAAGGTATTTTTTTGAATTTCCCCTGTTATCTTTGTTGATCTATTTTTTTGTTGTTGTTCTTTTTAAAAAATGTTTTAGTAACATGTTGTTTAATCTCCATGTGTTTGTGGTTTTTCCAGTTTTCTTCCAGTAATTGATTTCTACTTTCATATTTTTGTGGTTGGAAAATATGTTTCATATTACTTTAATTTTCCTAAATTTATTGAGACCTGTTTTGTGGCCTAGCATATACTCTATTTTGGAGAAATGTCCACATTCGCTTAAGAAGAATGTGTATTCTGATGTTCTTGAATGCAATGTTTTATAGATATTTATTAAGCCTCTCTAGTCTAATATGTCATTTAAGGCCCCTGTTTCTTTACTGACTTTCTGTCAGGATGAACTACTCATTAACGCAGTGGGGTATGAAAGTCCCTTACTGCCATTGTCAATTTCTTCCTTTATGTCTGTTCATATTTGCTTTATATGTTTATGTGCATTTCTGGTTACATTTCTGGTTACAAATGATATCATCTTTTTTGACTGACCCCTTTACCATTATGTAATGTCCTTATTTGTCATGTGTTATAGACTATTTTAAGTCTTTTTTATCTAAAATGAGTATTGATATCCCAGCTTTCTTTCTTTCCATTTGCATGGAATATCTTTTTTTATTCTTCACTTTTATTCTTTGTGTGTCTTTATCTCTAAAGTGATTCTCTGGTGGCCACATATAGATGGGTCTTGTTTTGTTCTTCATTCAGCTACCATATATTTTTTGATTGAAGCATTTAGTCCATTTATATTTAAAGTGATTATTGACAGGTATGTACTTATTTCTTCTTTGTTATTTGTTTTCTGATTGTTTTTTATAGTTCTTTTCTGTAGTTTTCTCCTCTGTTAGTCTAATCTCTTGTAGCTTGATGATATTTTTTAGCGTTATGTTTGAGCTCCTTCCTTTTTCTTTTGTTTTGGGTATCAGTTGTAAGTTTTTGGTGTGTGGTCACCATTGGGTAGGTGTGTGTATGTGCCGTGTGTATTTGTATCACTTTACTAGTGATATTTTTCCCTTCATATATTTTTTATATCTTTTAGTTATCTTTTCTTTATCACTTTAACATTTCTTTTAAGGCTCGTTTTTAACTATTTTAGTATTTCCTTGTCTGGGAAACTCTTCTTCAGTTCTGAATTATAATGTTGCCAGGTAGAGTATGTTTGGCTGTAGGTTTTTTGCCTTTTGGCACTTTATCATGCCACTCCCTTCTGGACTGCAAAGTTTCAGCTGAAAAATCAGCTGATATCCTTATGGGGGTTTCCTTACATGTGACTCTCTGGGTTTTTTTTTTTTTTTTTTTTTTTTCTGCCTTTAAAATTTTTGCTTTATCTTGAACTTTTGCCATTTTAATTATGAGGTATGGTTCTCTTTGGGTTTATCTTGTTTAGGTCTCTGTGCTTCCTGGACTTGGGTATCTCTTTCCTTCCACAAGTTAGGGACATTTTCAGCCATTATTTTATCAAACACATTTGCTGCCCTTTTCTCTCTCTCTCTTCTCCTTCTCGGACCCCTAAAATGCAAATGTTAGTATGCTTGATATTGTTCTACAGGTCCCTTAAACTATTTTTATTTATTTTTTCCTTTTTGCTGTTCTGATTGGGTGAGTCCCACTATTCTTTCTTCCAGGTCTTCTGTGAATTTTTTGTTTATAACACATAATCTGCTGTTGATTTATTCTAGTGTATTTTTCATATCAGTTATTATATTCTTCAGCTCTGATTGGTTCTTTTTTATATTTTTTAATTCTTACTTGAAATTCTCATATGTTCCTCTATTCTTTTCATGCATTTGATGAGCAATTTTATGACACTTGTTTTGAACTGGTTATCAGGTAAATTTCTTATCCTGTTTCATTAATTTTTATTTTCTTCTTTTTTTTTTTAACATCTTTATTGGAGCATAAATGCTTTACAATGGTCTGTTAGTTTCTGCTTTATAATGAAGTGAATCAGTTATACATAAACATATGTCCCCATATCTCTTCATTCTTGCATCTCTCTCCCTCCTACCCTCCCTATCCCACCCCACTAGGTGGGCACAAAGCACCAAGCTGATCTCCCAGTGCTATGTGGCTGCTTCCCAATAGCTATCTATTTTACGTTTGGTAGTGTATATATGTACATGCCACTCTCTCACTTTGTCCCAACTTACCCTTCCCCCTCCCAGGATCCTCAAGTCCATTCTCTAGTAGGTCTGCATCTTTATTTTTGTCTTTCCCCTAGGTTCTTCATGACCTTTTTTTTTTTTTTTTAGATTCATATATATGTGTTACCATAAGGTATTTGTTTTTCTCTTTCTGACTTATTTCACTCTGTATGACAGACTCTACATCCATCCACCTCACTACAAATAACTCAATTTCATTTCTTTTTATGGCTGAGTAATATTCCATTGTATGTATATACCACATCTTCTTTAACCATTCATCTGTTGATGGACACTTAGGTTGCTTCCATGTCGTGGCTATTGTAAATAGAGCTGCAATGAACATTTTGGTACATGTCTCTTTATGAATTATGGTTTTCTCAGGGTATATGCCCAGTAGTGGGATTGCTGGGTCGTATGGTAGCTCTATTTTGAGTTTTTTAAAGAACCTCCATACTGTTCTCCATAGTGGCTCTATCAATTTACATTCCCACCAATAGTGCAAGAGGGTTCCCTTTTCTCCACACCCTCTCCAGCATTTATTGTTTGTAGATTTTTTGATGATGGCCATTCTGACCAGTGTGAGATGATATCTCATTGTAGTTTTGATTTGCATTTCTCTAAGGATTAATGATGTTGACCATTCTTTCATGTGTTTGTTGGCAATGTGTATATCTTCTTTGGAGAAATGTCTATTTAGGTCTTCTGCCCATTTTTGGGTTGGGTTGTTTGTTTTTTGATATTGAGCTGCATGAGCTGCTTGTAAATATTGGAGATTAATCCTTTGTCAGTTGCTTCATTTGCCAATATTTTCTCCCATTTTGATGGTTGTCTTTCCATCTTGTTTATGATTTCCTTTGCTGTGCAAAAGCTCTTAAGTTTCATTAGGTCTCATTTGTTTATTTTTGTTTTTATTTCCATTTCTCTAGGAGATGGGTCAAAAAGTGATCTTGCTGTGATTTATGTCATAGAGTGTTTGCCTATGTTTTCCTCTAAGATTTGATAGTGTTTGCCCTTACATTTAGGTATTTAATCCATTTTGAGTTTATTTTTATGTATGGTGTTAGGGAGTGTTCTAATTTCATTCTTTTACATGTAGCTGTCCAGTTTTCCCAGCACCACTTATTGAAGAGGATGTCTTTTCTCCACTGTATATTCTTGTCTGACAATATGTGTGTGGGTTTATTTCTGGGCTTTCTATCCTGTTCCATTGATCGATATTTCTGTTTTTGTGCCAGTACCATACTGTCTTGATTACTGTAGCTTTGGTGTATAGTCTGAAGTCAGAGAGCCTGATTTCTCCAGGTCCGTTTTTCTTTCTCAAGATTGCTTTGGCTATTTGGTTTTTTGTGTGTGTTTCCATACAAATTGTGAATTTTTATGTTCTGGTTCTGTGAAAAATGCCATTGATAGTTTGATAGGGATTGCATTGAATCTGTAGATTGCTTTTGGTAGTAAAGTCATTTCACAATGTTGATTCTTCCAATCCAGGAACATATTATATCTCTCCATCTACTTGTATCATCCTCAATTTCTTTCATCTGTGTCTTATAAGTTTCTGCATAGAGGTCTTTTATCTCCTTAGGTAGGTTTATTCCTAGATCTTTTATTCTTTGTTGCAATGGTAAGTGGGAGTGTTTTCTTAATTTCACTTTCAGATTTTTCATCATTAGTGTATAGAAATGCAAGAGCTTTCTGTGCATGAATTTTGTATCCTGCTACTTTACCAAATTCCTTGATTAACTCTAGTAGTTTTCTGGTAGCATCTTTAGGTTTCTCTATGTATAATATCATGTCATCTGCAAACAGTGACAGATTTACTTTTTCTTTACTGATTTGGATTCCTTTTATTTCTTTTTATTCTCTGATTGCTGTGGCTAGGACTTCCAAACTATGTTGGATGATAGTGGTGAAAGTGGGCAACCTTGTCTTGTTCCTGATCTTAGTGGAAATGGTTTCAATTTTTCACCATTGAGGACGATGTTGGCTGTGGGTTTGTCATATATGGCCTTTATTATGTTGAGGAAATTTCCTCCTATGCCTACTTTCTGGAGGGTATTTATCATAAATGGGTATTGAATTTTGTCAAAAGCTTTCTCTGCAACTACTGAGATGATCATATGATTTTTATTCTTCAATTTATTAATATGGTGTATCACATTGATTGATTTGCTTATATTGAAATATCCTTACATTCCTGGGATAAATCCCACTTGATCATGGTGTATGATCCTTTTAATGTGCTGTTGGATTCTGTCTGCTAGTACTTTCTTGAGGATATTTGCATCTATGTTCATCAGTGATATTGGCCTGTAATATTCTTTCTTTGTGACATCTTTGTCTGTTTTGGTATCAGGGTGATGGTGGCCTCGTAGAATGAGTTTGGGAGTGTTCCTCCCTCGTCTATATTTTGGAAGAGTTTGAAAAGGATAAGTGTTAGCTTTTCTCTAAACATTTGATAGAATTTGCCTGTGAAGCCATCTGGTCCTGGGCTTTTGTTTGTTGGAAGATATTTAATCACAGTTTCAATTTCAGTGCTTGTTATTGGTCTGTTCATATTTTCAATTTCTTGCTGGTTCAATCTTGGAAGGTTGTGCATTTCTAAGAATTTGTCCATTACAGAATGTCCATTTTATTGGCATATAGTTGCTTGTAGTAATCTCTCATGATCCTTTGTATTTCTGCAGTGTCAGTTGTTACTTCTCCTTTTTCATTTCTAATTCTACTGATTTGAATCTTCTCCCTTTTTTACTTGATGAATCTGGCTAATGGTTTATCAATGTTTTTTATCTTCTCAAAAAACAGCTTTTAGTGTTATTGATCTTTGCTATTGTTTCCTTCATTTCTTTTTCATTTACTTCTGATCTGATCTTTATGACTTCTTTCCTTCTGCTAACTTTTGGGTTGTTTTGTTCTTCTTTCTCTAATTGCTTTAGGTGTAAGGTTAGGTTGTTTATTTGAGATGTTTCTTGTTTCTTAAGATAGGATTGTATTGCTATAAACTTCCCTCTTAGAACTGCCTTTGCTGTATCCCATAGGTTTTGGGTCATCGTGTTTTCATTGTCATTTGTTTCTAAGTATGTTTTGATTTCCTCTTTGATTTCTTCAATGATCTCTTGGTTTTAATAATGTGTTGTTTAGCCTCCATGTGTTTGTATTTTTTACAGATTTTTTCCTGAAATTGATATGAAGTCTCATAGTGTTGTGGTTGGAAAAGATACTTGATATGATTTCAGTTTTCTTAAATTTACCAAATCTTGATTTGTGACCCAAGATATGATCTATCCTGGAAAATGTTCCATGAGCACTTGAGAAGAATGTGTATTCTGTTGTTTTTGGATGGAATGTCCTGTAAATATCAATTAAGGACATCTTCTTTAATGTATCATTTAAAGCTTGTTTCCTTATTTATTTTCATTTTGGATGATCTGTCCATGGATGTAAGTGGGGTGTTAAAGTCCCATACTATGATTATGTTCCTTTTGATTTTCCCTTTATGGCTGCTAGTATTGTCCTTAATAAGTGAGCTGCTGCTATGTTGGGTGCATAAATATTTAAAATTGTTATATCTTCTTCTGGATTCATCCCTTGATCACTATGTAGTGTCCTTTTTTGACTCTTATAATAGTCTTTGTTTTAAAGTCTATTTTGTCTCATAGGAGAATTGCTACTCCAGCTTTGTTTTGATTTCGATTTGCATGGAATATCTTTTTCCATTCCCTCACTTTCAGTCTGTATGTCTCCCTAGGTCTGAAGTGGGTCTCTTGTAGACAGCATATATACGGGTCTTGTTTTTGCATCCATTCAGCCAATATATATCTTTTGGTTGGAGCATTTAATCCATTTACATTTAAGGTAATTATCGATATATATGTTCCTATTAACATTTTCTTAATTGTTTTGGGTTTGTTATTGTAGGTCTTTTCCTTCTCTCGTGTTTCCTGCCTAGAGAAGTTCCTTTAGCACTTGTTGTAATGCTGGTTTGGTGGTGCTGAAGTCTCTTAGCTTTTGCTTGTCTGTAAATGTTTTAATTTCTCTGTCAAATCTAAATGTGATCCTTGCTGTGTAGAGTAATCTTAGTTGTAGGTTTTTCTCCTTCATCTGTTTAAATATGTCCTGCCAGTCCCTTCTGGCTTGAAGAGTTTCTGCTGAAAGATCCGCTGTTAAACTTATGGGGATTCCCTTGTGTGTTATTTGTTTCCCTTGCTGCTTTTAATACTTTTTCTTTGTATTTAATCTTTGATAGTTTGATTAATATGTGTCTTGGTGTGTTTCTTCTTGCTTTTTCCTGTATGGGACTCTCTGTGCTTCCTGGACTTGATTAATTATTTCCTTCCCATATTAGGTAAGTTTTCAAGTATAATCTCTTCAAATATTTTCTCAGTCCCTTTCTTTTTGTCTTCTTCGGGGACTCATATAATTCGAATGTTGGTGCATTTAATATTGCCCCAGAGGTCTCTGAAGCTGTCCTCAAATCTTTTCATTCTTTTTTCTTTATTCTGCTCTGCAATAGTTATTTCCACATTTTATCTTCCAGGTCACTTATCCATTCTTCTGCCTCAGTTATTTTGCTATTGATCCCTTCCAGATAATTTTTAATTTCATTTGTGTTGTTCATCACTGTTTGTTTGCTCCTTAGTTCTTCTAGGTCCTTGTTAAACATTTTTTATATTATCTCCATTCTATTTCCAAGATTTTGGATCACCTTTACTGTCATTATTCTGAATTCTTTTTCAGGTAGACTGCCTATTTCCTCTTCATGTGTTAGGTCTGGTGGGTTTTTATCTTGCTCCTTCATCTGCTGTGTGTTTCTCTGTCTTCTCATTTTGTTTAACTTACTGTGTTTGATGTCTCCTTTTTGCCGGCTGCAGGTTCGTAGTTCACTTTGTTTTGGTGTCTGTCCCCAGTGGGTAAGGTTGGTTCAGTGCGTTGTGTAGGCTTCCTGGTGGAGAGGACTAGTGCCTGTGTTGTGCTGGATGAGGCTGGATCTTGTCTCTCTAGTGGGCAGGTTCACGTCTGGTGGTGTGTTTGGGGGTGTCTGTGGCCTTATTATGACTTTAGGTAGCCTCTCTGCTGATGGATGGGTTTGTGTTCCTGTCTCATTAGTTGTTTGGCATAGGGTGTCTAGCACTGTAGCTTGCTGCTCGTTGAATGGATCTGGGTCTTGGCGTTGAGATGGAGATCTCTGGGAGATTTTCACCATTTGATATTACATTGAGCTGGGAGGTCTGTTGTGAACCTGTGTCCTGAGCTTGGCTCTTCCACCTCAGAGGCACCACCCTGATGCCTGGCTGGAGCCCTAAGAGCCTGTCTGCCACATGCCTCAGAATAAAAGGGAAGGAAGGAAGGAAGGAAGGAAGGAAGGAGGAAGGAGATAAAATAAAATAAAATAGTTATTAAAATAAAAAGAAATTTTAAGAAAAAAATTTTTAAAAAGTAAAAAAAGAAAAAAAAATGGACAGAACCCAAGACAAATGGTAAGAGCAAAGCTATACAGACAAAATTGCACACAGAAGCATACACATACACACAAAAAGAGAAAAAGGAAGAAAAAAAATATATTGTTGCTCTTAAAATCCACCTACTCAATATGGGATGATTTGTTGTCTATTCATGTACTACACAGATTCAGTGTACATCAAGTTGGTTGTGGAGATTTAATCTGCTGCTCCTGAGGCTGCTAGGAGAAATTTCCCTTTCTCCTCTTTGTTTGCATATCTCCTGGGGTTCAGCTTTGGAGTTGGACCTGCCTCTGCGTGTAGGTCACGTGAGGGTGTTTGTTCTACACTCAGGATGAGGTTAAAGGAGCAGCTGCTTTGGGGGCTCTGGCTTACTCAGGCCAGGAGGAAGGAGGGATTCAGATGTGCGGCGAGCCTGCGGCGGCAGAGGCTGGCGTGACATTGCAAGAGCCTGAGGCACATCATGTGTTCTCCTGGGGAAGTTGTCCCTGTCACGGGACCCTGGCAGTGGCAGGGTGCACAGGCTCCTGGGAGGGGTGGTGTGGATAGTGACCTGTGCTTGTACATAGGCTTCTTGGTGGTGGCAGCAGCAGCCTTAGCGTCCCATGCCCGTCTCTGGGGTCCATGCTGATAGCCACGGCTAGTGCCCGTCTCTGCAGCTCCTTTACGAGGTGCTCTTAATTCCCTCTCCTCACGCAGCAGGAAACAAGGAGGCAAGAAAAAGTCTTTTGCCTTTTTGGCATCTCCAGACTTTTTCCCGGACTCCCTCCTTCCTAGCTGTGGCACACCAGCCCCTTCAGGCTGTGTTCACACCACCAACCCCATTCCTCTCCCTGGGGTCTGACCTCTGAAGCTCGAGCCTCAGCTCCCAGCCCCCGCCCATCCTGGCGGGTGAGCAGACAAGCCTCTTGGGCTGGTGAGTGCTGGTTGGCACCAATCTTCTGTGTGGGAGTCTCTCGGCTTTGCCCTCTGCACCCCTGTTGCTGTGCTCTTCTCTGCAGCTCTGAAGCTCCCCCCCTCCGCCACCCGCAGCCTCTGCCCTTGAAGGGGCTTCCTAGTGTTTGGAAACCTTTCCTCCTTCACAGCTCCTTCCCACTGGTGCAGGTCCTGTCCCTATTCTTTTGTCTGTGTTTTTTTCTGTTTTCTTTTGCCCGTCCCATGTACGTGGGGAGTTTCTTGCCTTTTGGGAGGTCTGAGGTCTTCTGCCAGCCTTCAGTAGGTGTTCTGTAGGAGTTGTTCCACATGTAGATGTATTTCTGATGTATTTGTGGGGAGGAAGGTGATCTCCACATCTTAACTCTTCTGCCATCTTGAAGCTCCTCCTTCTTTCTTGTGGTTTTATCTTGTTCTTTATTTGAAGCATATCCTTTGTCTTCTCATTTTGTTTCACTTTTTTTTGTCTCTCTGAAATTAATAGAAGCAGTTATCTATCCCAGTCTTAAAGGTGTGTCTTTGCATAATAGTGTCCCTGTATAGTCTGCATGTACACAGTGGATTTGGTGGGAGGTCTAGAGCTTTATCAAGCAGAGGCTAGGGCTTTTCTGGGGTGCCCTGGGGTCATTGCTTTGGTGGCATGGGGGGCTGGTCCTGGGAAGTTGGTGGCTAGACCTGGAACCCGGTGCAGGTGAGAGTTTCCCCCAGGGAACACTGGCAGTTGTCACTTTGACAGGGAGCTGGGCTGGAGCTTTAGGGGCTAGAGCTGGAACCCAGCAAATGTTAAGGTTTTTCCTGGAACAAGCAGAGGCTGTTTTCTTGGTGGGGATGGGGCTTAAGCCAGAGGGGCTAGAGCCAGAGTCCATTGTGAGCTGGGGCTTCTCCCAGGGCATGCTGGAAGCCACCATGTCTCTCTCTTTTTATCTTTCTTTCTGAGATTTCTGTAATTCACATGATGGTACACTTGGTAGTGTTCCACTGGTACCTTAGAGCCTGTTCATCATTTTTTTTCTTTCTGTTCCTCAGACTATTAATTTCAATTGTCCTTTATTTAAGTTCTCTGCTTCTGTATTCTGCCTGCTGAAGTCGGTTTTTTTTTTGTTTTTGTTTTTTTTTTTTTTTGTGGTACGCGGGCCTCTCACTGTTGTGGCCTCTCCCGTTGTGGAGCACAGGCTCCACACGCGCAGGCTCAGCGGCCATGGCTCATGGCCCCAGCCGCTCCGCAGCATGTGGAATCTTCCCAGACCAGGGCACGAACCCGCGTCCCCTGCATCAGCAGGTGGACTCTCAACCACTGCGCCACCAGGGAAGCCCCTGAAGTCGGTTTTTTAATTCCATCAGTGAAATTTTTATTTAAACTTTTATTTTTCAGCTCTAGAATTTCTATTTTGTTTCTTTCTATAGTGTCTATTTTATACATTCCATAGCTTCCCATTCATTGGTCTCCTGATTTTCTTAACTTCTTTGTCCATGGTTTCCTTCAGATCTTTGAACACATTTAAACTGTTAGTTTTAAGTCTTTGTCTATTAAGTCCAATGTCTGGGCTTCTTCATGGAGAGTTACTACCAATTTATTTTTGTTTTATGAGTTGGCCATATTTTCATATTTCTTTGTATATTTTGTAATCTCTTTGTTGAGAACTGGACATTTTGAATATTGTAATGAGGCATCCCCTCCTCTCACCTGGGATTGCTCTTCTTACCTGATGAAGGCTGCAGTCATCAGTATGTTCAGTGACTTTTCTAGACTGTAATTTCCTTAAATGCCTCATTCTAATAAAAAGGGGGGAAAAATTAAAAGTCTTTATCTTTAAATTTCATCTCACCAATGGCCCACGTGCCTGAAATCAATGGCCTACCTCTATGTTAGCCCCTTAGCAATCAATAACATCAATCACAGAGGTAAAACAGAGTTTTGGAGAAGAAGATTCCTATTTCCCTCCCTAGACCCAGGAAATCACACCAGGATTGTGGCCTGATGTAACCACAGGGATAGGAGATGGGGGATGAGGAATAATAGCTACAAAAGGAAACTCAAAATTCACTTAAACATATGTGTCTTTCTTCATTAAGCACTTCCCTTAATGCTGCAAGTATCTAGCATTCTAAAATAGTTGTGTCAGACAGTTTTTGCTAACTCAGTAGTTGTCAAGCAACCCTTGGAGCTTGCTAATTTGCCATCTTCTGTCATGTAATGTCAGATGTCATGTAATGTTCATATTGAACTACTCCCTTTTAGAGATAACTTGGGAAATATATATATATATATATATAATTTAATGTCACTTTGGTTTTAATTCATTTCTAAATTGAAACTAGGGGTCTTGAATATTGGATTTGAAATGCAGAGTAAATGCTATTCCAGCTACATGAGGTAAGATTGACAACAGGATCAGAAGAAAATGTTTTTTTCTCCTCTCTCTAGTTATTTCTAGGCAAACAATTTAGTAGAGTACCTATGACTTTATTTACGACAAGATTGTTTCATTGTGAATAGGCAAGCTAGGGCATCAGGCAGCAGAATGAGTCAGTATCAACTTCTTAATTTACTGCACCAGAAAAAGATATTAATCATAAGACACTTGAGATTTCAAAATATCTGGTGGTATTTAAAGTGAGATTTAGCAATTCAGGCAGTCAGGAATTTGTATTCTTTTTATATTTAATAATATAAAACTTAATAGAAAATCCCTGCTTGATAGGATGAATATGGTTAATGCAGAACCCCTTTTATATCATGGTTAGACATGCATTCATCTCTCCTGACAAGAAATCTATATTAATGTTTTCACTTCTATAATAGAATTTACATATGTTTCTGTCAACTAAGCTACAAAAGCCTCATAAATTTTCTTTTACAATCATTGTTTGATTTGAAATACTATGATTTTGTTATTTGCTATTGTGGGAGGAATTAACTCAAATATTTTGTGAATATTTGGCATCTGACATATTCTCTAAGGGGAAGTAGATTATTAGGAGGAAAACTTTATTTTGGTTTATGTTGATATTAATCCTCTTCAATATTATATGTATATTGTGTATGTTTACACACACACACACACACACACACACACACACACTTATGTATAGTCTGAATTACCTTTTGACTAATATCAACATTTACTATCTCGACTGCAGAAAAAAATGGAGACTAAGCAGGGCTGGGTTACCGTGAGGTGAGTACAGTTGGTAGGAACTTACTTCAGGGGCAATATTTAAGGATGCATCCCCAAAATTCAGTAATCAAGATAAATATTATTTAATGCGTATTTTAAAATGAAAATTAATGCAAATAAGTAATGATGAACAAAATATCAACATTTTAGATTCAGGCAGGATCAGCAACTATAACTACATAAACCCTATTTGAGCCTGAAGCAAATAGAACATTCAGTGATATTGCATTAAAATATTTACCTCAATTACTGAATATTTTTGTTTCTTCTTTAAATTTTATGCCCAAGGCAAGTGTCTTGCTCTCCTTATATTAGTATCTCTGAAGCTAAATTCTTATTCTCCAAGCAAACTTTGGATATCTAAGCCATAAAGTAGCACAATAGATCTTTTGTTTACTCAGTCAGAATTTTATAATTTTGACTTTATCTTTTCTAGCAACTGACGTTGTTGAATGCTATAATTTAGTTTCTGAAGTATATTTTATTAATGTTAGTAGGAATTTTAATATGGACAATAGAACCAGGAACCTAGAAACACAATCAATGTTCTGAGGGTGTGACTCTATATGAAAGGACAAATAAAATGGTGTACCATCTGAGAAAACTTTAAATGCTCTTGAGAAGCAGGCAGTAAAGAGAATCTGGGGTCACTAAGCCAGAGGATGCAATAAATGAGAAAAACACCAGAATCTGAATTGTTTCTTCTCCCATAATTTCTTGTGAACTTTTGATCTATGTCATGGTCTCTGACTTTGTCTTTGTCTCTGTTTATCTTTTTCATTCTCTCTCTCTCTCTCTCTCTCTCTCACTCACACACACACACACACACACACACACTCACACTCACAAATACACAGAGGATACTGAGCAGTTACATGTCCAAAGATGTTCAAAAATATGACAAACCACATCTATTAATCTCCAAAATAGGTAAATGATCTGAGAGACCAGACAGAGAAACTTTCCTGGAAAATATTATATATTAATTCATCTATACATCCATCCCTCCATCTATTTCTTCTACAAACAAACATAATTTGGCATTTGTACAAGCCATACTCTGAAGGTATGAAAAATCAAGCAACATGTGACAGGAAGTTAAAACTTAATATCTGAGGCCACCTGAACAAAATATGAATGATATACTATATTGAAAGATGTAGAGAAATGCAGAATAGCCAACATTACTTTGGAAAATAGTGTTCTGTCTGGATAGCAAAAGGTTAAAGACAAAAATAACTATACACAAATATTGTACTCTAGTTAATAGATTTGTTTCTCAGATGGCATCAATTCTGAAATTGTGTATACTATCATAGTGCAAATAAGTAAATACATTGTAAATCATTAGAGCCAGGCTTTTCACTTTCTTAGAATGAACTCTGTGGTATTTGATTAGAATTAAACATAGGTTATAAACTCAGTGTGTGTATAGATATAGATATAAATCTATCTATTCATCCATATACAGAAATAAGTATTTATATTTTACAAGCTCTATCCATTCAGAAGACCTAAAAGCAAGGACACTTTGTTAGGTATGTTTCTAAATACAAGATATGGATTTATAAATATCATTGTCCAATAAAAGGAACAAGGCCTTGTTGAAGAAATTGTTGATTCCAGAGCTGCAGCATAGGAAATACAAATGAGTCTGGAGAATGTGTGGAGCCAGAGAGTAAGAAAGTGCTCACAAGAGGGGAACTTATCAAAAGGTTGTAGGAAGCACTCTGAAATAGTTCTTAATGTTCAAAGCTAGAACATTTTGAAGAATATGGTAAGTAATGATAATTTAGCATTAGAAACCATGGAATAAGATAAATATCCATGTGCACCTAACAATATAAACTTATAATTGAATACATAAATAAGTGAAAGAGAATGGATAGTTCTTCTTTACAGAAAAACTACAATTCATAAATGTAGAAAAAATGGAGAAAAAATTCACCACTAGAACAATACAGGAAAAAACTGTTGTAGACAGGATCCATCAATAGATATTAAAAGAGGTGGACCAAATTTTGAAGAGGAGCAGGATATTTGCATAGTCTCCAACTAATGTATCCTAAGATATTTATTAATTATGAGAAAAAATGAGTAACATCATAATGGAGAAACCCAGCAGATACCATCTTTACCAAATAATTAAGGTTAACGCCACCAGTAGTAACACATGCTAACATCATGTTTCCCCTCTTACAATACACTGAGAAAAACACAACATTACTTCTGTGGTATCCTTGCCACAAAATATATATCAACCTAGTAATGAGAAAATGTCAGACAATCTAAAATTAGATTTGCTTTGGAGAATCTTTCCTGAAATTAGTTACAAATTTTGCTCTTCTCATTTCAATCAGATTTCTGTTTATATGTCAGCTTTTCTGAAGGATCTTCCCAATGTTTCTGACCTATAATAGCACCCCAATGCCCTTTCCCTCTAGCTTCCTTTACTTTTTACTACAACACCCATTACCCTCCACTGTATACTACCTATTAGTTTATTTAATTCCACTCTCCTTTATTATAATTTAAGTCCCTCAAGGACAAGGGCTTGGTTTTATTCATTTATTTATTTTAAAAGATAAACTTATTTATTTATTTATGGCTGCATTGTGTCTTCATTGCTGTGCATGGGCTTTCTCTAGTTGTGGTGAGCGGGGGCTACTGTTCGTTGCAGTGTGTGGGCTTCTCATTGCGATGGCTTCTCTTGTTGTGGAACACGGGCTCTAGTAGTGCGGGCTTCAGTAGCTGTGGCATGCAGGTTTAGTTGCTCCGCGGCATGTGGGATCTTCCCTGACCAGAGCTCGAAGCCATGTCCCCTACATTGGCAGGCGGATTCTTAACCACTGCACCACCAGGGAAGTCCAAGGACTTGGTTTTATAGATGAGTGTTTGTTCAGAGCAAAATAGGTGCCTATAGGCTCAATTATTTTTTGGAATGAGTGATTAAAAAAAAGTTGTGTTTTCACATTCAAAAAGTGGCTAGGAATAAAACCTTTGAGCTAGCTCACTTTTTCCAGGCTTTTTCCCATTGTTTTCTAGTATTAATTTTGCAGAGGCCATTCTGACCTTTACTCATGTGACTACTATCCATCAGCCACTTTGTGCCAGTCACTCTGGCTACTGTTCTAGCCAATATATTGTACATGTTGAGCACTGGACTGGAATATTCTTCCTCTTGTCTTTGCCTAAATAAATCCTACTTCTCCTTCAGGTACCAGTTTAAACATCACTTCCTTAGGAAAGTCATCTGTGATCCTGTGTTTAGACCCTATGACATAGGCTATTTTACTGTTCTTTATTGTTATAGTCACTTTTTTCCTTGCTATGTTCCCTGAGATGAGGAACCCCATCTTTTCGGTTGATACTTTATCTTAATCATCTAACTAAATGCTCAGTATGTAGATAGCAATTAATAAATATTTGTCAATATTTGAAGGTAACGTTTTTCTATGTATGTGATGTAACGTCTTTAAGGTTTAAATGTGTATATATATAT
>NW_020175529.1:1348545-1381366 GCF_003031525.2 Neophocaena asiaeorientalis asiaeorientalis
TGTTGCTTATCAATCAATCAGTCTTCTGGGTTAGAGGATGTGCTTTAAAAACCCAAATGAAACAATAGACTTTTCAACGCAAGAGCAGACTTTATGGCTGCTGTGAAGCTGGTATCAGGGGTGGTGGGCAGCATGGTGTTAAAGAAACAATTATTCTCACACTTGTTAAAATGGTAAATTTAGACTTTAGACTATTGAAATAGGGGAGAGAGATGAGGCTCAATTCTAAATACATCAACGACAAGTGTTGATTTATAGCCAAGGAGCAGAGTGAGGGGTCACCTGATGGAAAATTTCTAAGAGGAGACATCAAGAGTAGGGAGATTCTTGCTAAACTGACCTAACAGGATCCTTGCTAAAGGCAGACAAAGACCTTAGACAGCCTCACATTGGACAGAATCACCAAATCTCCTCATGCGATTTCCAGTTGGCTGTTGGTTAAATTATCTTTAACTAGGCAATTAAATACAACTCAAGTCTGGAAAAAATTTGTGCCTTAGAGCCCTGGAAGCAATGATGAAACTGCAGGTTGACCTGTGATCCAAGTCAGGAATCAGAGACAATGACAGAGAAGGAGGAGAAAGAAGAGAAGGAGGAGGAGGTGGAGGATGAAGTGGAGGAGGAGAATCACAAACCTGGAAAGAATAAAATATCAATGTGAAATTATTATCATTGTTTGCAGATAAATAGACCTTGTCTGAAGTAAGAAAGAATGAGGCCAACATATGGACAGAAGTAGCAAGGGAGAAAGAAGGAAGAGCAGGTAAATATAGTGACAGAGGGTGAGGGACAGACAGATTGCATAACCAAGCAGATTATTGTTTGAATTTATGGACCAGAAATGCCTGAAATCACCTCCACCTCCAGACTTACTGATTGTGTAAAACTAGTAAATTTTCCATTTACCTACACTTGGGGCATGGGACATTTTTTTTTTTAACATCTTTATTGGAGTATAATTGCTTTACAATGGTGTGTTAGTTTCTGCTTTATAACAAAGTAAATCAGTTATACATGTCCATATGTCCCCATATCTCTACCCTCTTGCATCTCCCTCCCTCCCACCCTCCCTATCCTACCCCTCTTGGTGGTCACAAAGCACCGAGCTGATCTCCCTGTGCTATGTGGCGGCTTCCCACTAGCTATCTATGTTACATTTGGTAGTGTAATTATGTCCATGCCACTCTCTCACTTTGTCCCAGCTTCCGCTTCCCCTTCCCAGGATCCTCAAGTCCATTCTCTAGTAGGTCTGTGTCTTTATTCTCATCTAGCCCCTAGGCTCTTCATGACCATTTTTTGTTTTTTTAGGTTCCATATATATGTGTTAGCATACGGTATTTGTTTTTCTCTTTCTGACTTATTTCACTCTGTATGACAGACTCTACATCTATCCACCTCACTACAAATAACTCAGTTTAGTTTCCATTTATGGCTGAGTAATATTCCATTGTATATATGTACCACATCTTCTTTATCCATTCATCTATTGATGGACACTTAGGTGGCTTCCATGTCCTGGCTATTGTAAATAGAGCTGCAAAGAACATTTTGGCACATGACTCTTTTTGAATTATGGTTTCTCATGGTATATGTCCAGTAGTGCGATTGCTGGGTCATATGGTAGTTCTATTTTGAGTTTTTTAAGGAACCTCCATAGACTTCTCCATAGTGGCTGTATCAATTTACATTCCCACCAACAGTACAAGAGGGTTCCCTTTTCTCCACACCCTCTCCAGCATTTATTGTTTGTAGATTTTTTGATGATGGCCATTCTGACCAGTGTGAGAAGATATCTCATTGTAGTTTTGATTTGCATTTCTCTAAGGATTAATGATGTTGACCATTCTTTCATGTGTTTGTTGGCAATGTGTATATCTTCTTTGGAGAAATGTCTTTTTAGGTCTTCTGCCCATTTTTTGGATTGGGTTGTTTGATTTTTTGATATTGAGCTACATGAGCTGCTTGTAAATTTTGGAGAATAATCCTTTGTCAGTTGCTTCATTTGCAAATATTCTCCCATTCTGAGGGTTGTCTTTCCGTCTTGTTTATGGTTTCCTTTGCTGTGCAAAAGCTCTTAAGTTTCATTAGGTCCCATTTGTTTATTTTTGTTTTTATTTCCATTTCTCTAGGAGATGGGTCAAAATTGATCTTGCTGTGATTTATATCATAGAGTGTTCTGCCTATGTTTTCCTCTAAGATTTGATAGTGTCTGGAATTACATTTAGTCCTTTAATCCATTTAGAGTTTATTTTTGTGTATGGTGTTAGGAAGTGTTCTAATTTCACTCTTTTACATGTAGCTGTCCAGTTTTCCCCGTACCACTTCTTGAAGAGGCTGTCTTTTCTCCACTGTATATTCTTGCATCCTTTATCAAAGATAAGGTGACCATATGTGCATGAATTTATCTCTGGGCTTTCTATCCTGTTCCATCCATCTATATTTCTCTTTCTGTGCCAGTACCATACTGTCTTCATTACTGTAGCTTTGTAGTATAATCTGAAGTCAGGGATCCTGATTTCTCCAGCTCCGTTTTTCTTTCTAAAGATTTCTTTGGCTATTCGGGGTCTTTTGTTTTTCCATACAAATTGTGAAATATTTGTTCCAGTTCTGTGAAAATTGCCAGTGGTAGTTTGATAGGGATTGCACTGAATCTGTAGATTGCTTTGGGTAGTAGAGTCATTTGCACAATGTTGATTCTTCCAATCCAAGAACATGGTATATCTCTCCATCTATTTGTATCATCTTTAATTTATTCCAGCAGTGTCCTATAATTTTCTGCATACAGGTGTTTTGTCTCCTTAGGTAGGTTTATTCCTAGATATTTTATTATTTTTGTTGCAATGGTAAATGGGAGTGTTTTCTTAGTTTCACTTTCAGCTGTTTCATCATTAGTGTATAGGAATTCAAAAGATTTCTGAACATGAATTTTGTATCCTGCTATTTTACCAAATTCATTGATTAGCTCTAGTAGTTTTCTGGTAGCATGTTTAGGTTTCTCTATGTATAGTATCATGTCATCTGCAAACAATGACAGCTTTACTTCTTTTCTGATTTGGAGTCCTTTATTTCTTTTTCTTCTCTGATTGCTGTGGCTAAAGCTTCCAAAACTATGTTGAATAAGAGTGGTGAGAGTGGAAAACTTTGTCTTGTTCCTGATTTTAGTGGAAATGGTTTAAGATTTTCACCATTGAAAATGATTTTGGCTGTGGGTTTGTCATATATGGCCTTTATTATGTTGAGGAAATTTCCCTCTATGCCTACTTTCTGCAGAGTTTTGTATCATAAATTGGTATTGAATTTTGTCGAAAGCTTTCTCTGCATCTATAGAGATGACCATGTTTTTTATCTTTCAGTTTGTTAATATGGTGTATCACATTGATTGATTTGCATATATTGAAGAATCCTTTCATTCCTGGGATAAACTCCACTTGATCATGGTGTATGATCCTTTTAATGTGCTGTTGGATTCTGTGTGCTAGTATTTGGTTAAGGATTTTTGCATCTATGTTCATCAGTGACATTGGCCTGTAGTTTTCTTTCTTTGTGACAAATTTGTCTGTTGTTTTTGCGGTACACGGGGCCTCTCACTGCTGTGGCCTCTCCCGTTGCGGAGCACAGGCTCTGGAGGCACAGCCTCAGTGGCCATGGCTCACGGGCCCAGCTGCTCCGCGGCAAGTGGGATCTTCCCAGACCAGGGCACGAACCCGTGTCCCCTGCATTGGCAGGTGGACTCTCAACCACTGCATCACCAGGGAAGCCCTTTGTCTGGTTTTGGTATCAGGGTGATCATGGCTTTGTAGAATGAGTTTGGCAGTGCTCCTTCCTCTGCTGTATTTTGGAAGAGTTTAAGGGTGAGTGTTAGCTCTTATGTAAATGTTTCATGGAATTCGCCTGTGAAGCCATCTAGTCCTGGGCTTTTGTTTGTTGGAAGATTTTTAATCACAGGTTCAATTTCAGTGCTTGTGATTGTTCTGTTCATATTTTCTATTTCTTCCTGGTTAAGTCTTGGAAGGTTGTGCAGTTCTAAAAATTTGTCCATTTCTTTCAGGTTTCCTAGTTTATTGGCATATAGTTCTTGTGGTAATCTCTCATGATCCTTTGTATTTCTGTGGTGTCAGTTGTTACTTCTCCTTTTTCATTCTAATTCTATTGATTTGAGTCTTCTTTTTTTTCTTGATGAGTCTGGCTAATGGTTTATTAATTTTGTTTATCTCCTCAAAGAACCAGCTTTTAGTTTTATTGATCTTTGCTATTGTTTCCTTCATTTCTTTTTCATTTATTTCTGATCTGATCTTTGTGATTTCTTTCCTTCTGCTAACTTTGGGGGTATTTTGTTCTTCTTTCTCTGCTTTAGGTGTAAGGTTAGGTTCTTTGTTTGAGATGTTTCTTAAGGTAGGATTGTACTGCTATAAACTTCCCTCTTAGAACTGCTTTTGCTGCATCCCATAGGTTTTGGGTCGTCGTGTTTTTATTATCATCTATTTCTAGGTATTTTTTGATTTCTTCAGCGATCTCTTGGTTATTAACTACTTTGTTGTTTAGCCTCCATGTGTTTGTATTTTTTACAGATATTGTCCTGGAATTGATATCTAGTCTCATAGTTTGTGTTTGGAAAATATACTTGGTATGATTTCAATTTTCTTAAATTTACCAAGGCTTGATTTGTGACCCAAGTTATGATCTCTCCTGGAGAATGTTCCATGAGCACTTGAGAAGAATGTGTATTCTGTTGTTTTTGGATGGAATGTCCTATAAATATCAATTAAGTCTATCTTTTTTAATGTATTATTTAACGCCTGTTTCCTTATTTATTTTCATTTTGCATGATCTGTCCATTGGTGAAAGTGGGATGTTAAAGTCCTCTACTATGATTGTGTTCTTGTTGATTTTTCCTTTTATGACTGTTAGTATTGGCCTTATGTATTGAGGTGCTCCAATGTTGGGTGCATAAATATTTACAATTGTTATATCTTCTTCTTGGATTGATCCGTTCACCATTATGTAGTGTCCTTCTTTGTGTCTTGTAATAGTCTTTGTCTTAAAGCCTACTTTGTGTGATATGAGAATTGCTGTTCCAGCTTTGTTTTTATTTCCATTTACATGGAATAGCTTTTTCAATCCCCTCACTTTCCATCTGTATGTGTCCCTAGGTCTAAAGTGGGTCTCTTATAGACAGCGTATATATGGGTCTTGTTTTTGTAGCCATTAAGCCAATCTATTTCTTTTTTTTTTTGAAGTATTTAATCCATTTCCATTTAAGGTAATTATCGATATGTATGTTTCTAGTAACATTTACTTAATTGTTTTGTGTTTGTCATTGTAGCTCTTTTCCTTCTCTTGTGTATCCTGCCTAGAGAAGTTCCTTTAGCACTTGTTATTAAGCTGTTTTGGTGGTGCTGAATTCTCTTAGCTTATGCTTGTCTGTAAAAGTTTTAATTTCTCTGTCAAATGTGAATGAGATCCTTGCTGGGTAGAGTAATCTTGGTTGTAGGTTTTTCTCCTTCATCAGTTTAAATATGTCCTGCCACTCCCTTCTGGCTTCCAGAGTTTCTTCAGAAAGATCTGCTGTTAATCTTATGGGGATTCCCTTGTGTGTTATTTGTTGTTTTTCCCTTGCTGTTTTTAATATTTTTTTTTGTATTTAATTTTCGATAGTTTGATTAATATGTGTCTTGGCGTGTTTCTCCTTGGATTTATCTTGTATGGGACTCTCTGTGCTCCCTGGACTTGATTAACTATTTCCTTTCCTGTATTAGGGAAGTTTTCAACTACAATCTCTTGAAAGATTTTCTCAGTCCCTTTCTTTTTCTCGTCTTCTTCTGGGACCCCTATAATTCGAATGTTGGTGCATTTAATATTGTTCCAGAGGTCTCTGAGACTGTCTTCAAATCTTTTCATTCTTTTTTCTTTATTCTGCTCTACAGTAGTTATTTTCACTGTTTTATCTTCCAGGTCACTTATCCGTTCTTCTGCCTCAATTATTCTGCTATTGGTCCATTCTAGAGAATTTTTAATTTTATTTATTTTGTTGTTCATCACTGTTTGTTTGTTCTTTCATTCTCTAGGTCCTTGTTAAACGTTTCTTGTATTATCTACATTCTATTTCCAAGATTTTGGTTCATCTTTTCTATCATTATTCTGAATGCTTTTTCAGGTAGACTGCTTATTTCCTCTTCATTTGTTAGGTCTGGTGTGTATTTATCTTGCTCCTTCATCTGCTGTGTGTTTCTTTGTCTCCTCATTTTGCTTAACTTACTGTTTGTGGTCTCCTTTTTCACACTTCAGGTTCATAGTTCCTGTTGTTTTTGGTGTCTCTCCCCAGTGGCTAAGTTTGTTTCAGTGGGTTGTGTAGGCTTCCTGGTGGAGGGGACTAGTGCCTGTGTTCTGGTGAATGAGGCTGGATCTTTACTTTCTGGTGGGCAGGTCCACGTCTGGTTGTTTGTTTTGGGATGTCTGTGGCCTTATTATTATTTTAGCTGACCTCTCTGCTGATGGATTGGGTTGTGTTCTTGTCTTGCTAGTCGTTTGGCATATTGTGTTCAGCACTGTAGCTTGCTGGTCTTTGAGTGGAGCTGGGTCTTGGCGTTGAGATGGATAACTCTGGGAGATTTTTGCCATTTTATATTACATGGAGCTGGGAGGTCTCTTGTGGACCAGTTTCTGGAACTTGGTCCTCCCACCTCAGAGGCAGAGCCCTGATGTCTGACTGGGGCACCAAGAGCCTGTACTCCACACGGGTCAGAATAAAAGGGAGAAAAAGAAAGAAAGAAAGAAAGAAGAAAGAAAGAAAGAAAGAAAGAAAGAAAGAAAGAAAGAAAGAAAGAAAGAAAGAGGGAAGGTAAAATAAAATAAAAACGTTATTATAATAAAAAATAATTATTAAGAAAATTTTTTGAAATGTAAAAAAGGAAAAGAAAATGGACAGACAGAACCTGATGACTAATGCTAAAAGCAAAGCTATACAGACAAAATCACACACAGAGAGAAATTTCCCTTTCTCTTCTTTGTTTGCACATCTCCTGGGTTTCAGCTTTGGATTTGGGCCTGCCTCTGTGTGTAGGTTGCATGAGGGCATCTGTTCTTTGCTCAGACAGGATGGGGTTAATGGAGCAGCTGCTTCAGGTGCTGTGACTCACTCAGGCCAGGTGGAGGGAGGGGTATGGATGTGGGGCGAGTTTGTGGCAGCAGAGGCTGGCCTGATGTTGAAACAGCCTGAGGTGCACTGTGTATTCTCCCGGGGAGATTGCTTTGGTTAGATGTTGCAGTATAAGCTGCAATTCTAATATTACTTAAACTTCCACAAAACTGTTGATTATTTTTACTATCACAATCTTTCAAAAAAATCTTCACCCACTTGAAAAATTTTGATTTGTATTTAAGTAATAGAGCATTTTTAATAACTCAGATAAAAATAAGTGGACATCCCATATTTTTATCTTTATCATTACAGCTTCCAGTCCCATCAAAACCTAATTAAAAATGATTACTGGTCTGTTTAGATGACTGTTAGGTGCAATCTACCCTTTGTAATTACTGGTATAAATCAAAATTTTCTTATTAAATTACTGATGATATTCTTAATCAAATATTTAATTGGATTCATTTGCCCACAATAAGTTTTTCATTCCGTTATTCAGATGCTATTTTTTCTCTGTTTTATATATATATGCATATATATGTGTGTGTACATATATATGTGTATATATATATATATATATATATATATAATTTTTTTTTTGGAGCCAAGGATTAAGATTTAATCATGTAGGAAATGTGGATATCTTTGTCCAAATTTCTTCAGATGAAAATTAGTTGTAGAAATATCCATAAAAGAGTTGATGTAAGATTTTTTGCTCTGATATTGTAACTTAATGCTAACAGTCTTGATTACAAAGTGTTCTATTCAAACATAGGTTGCAGAGGCATTTTTACTGTCTTTGTTTAGGCATTGTGGTTGAGCAACTAACATACAGTTGGTAATTTAGACTGGTAAAGGAATGTGAAAATATATCCAGGTTATCTCTTGTTCATAGTAGTAAAAAGTTGAGTTGTCATATGACAACTAAGGGTGTATTACTTACTCCTTGTGATTGAATCTATCTGGGCTCTGACCTTGCTTCTCTTGTCCCTTCACCAGGCCCACAGAACATCCTTTTTTTTGTGGTACATGGGCCTCTCACTGTTGTGGCCTCTCTCATTGCAGAGCACAGGCTCCGGATGCGCAGGCTCAGCAGCCATGGCTCATGGGCCCAGCTGCTCCGTGGCATATGGGATCTTCCTGGACTGGGGCACGAACCCATGTCCCCTACATCGGCAGGCAGACTCTCAACCACTGTGCCACCAGGGAAGCCCTCAACACATCCTTTTAACATACTTACTTGCCAAACTTTTTTAGCAGTGTTTTGTAAATGTAAATTTCAATTTCAGTTCATGTGTTTTGACATAATCCTCAAAAAGTATGCCTCTGCATTTACATTCAGTAAACTAGACACTTGATAAAGACATTCCAGGGTCACAATTCCACTCAAAACATATATTTAACAATTTAGAGAGGAGAACAATTGCAGACAACTTACATGTTCAGTGAAACAAGAAGAGCAGTACACTATGAAACAAGAAGAGCAGTAACCTCTTGAACTATTGATTCTGGAACTCAGTTAATGAATTTGCTAGTGAAGTTATTTGTTCTTGATATTAGAGTTCATGTGATTCTGTGGACTTCAAAAATAAAATGTAATTAAAAAATAAAATGATAAAAAAATAAGAGTAGGTCTAATACCTTCAGATTTTGTCATAAATAATTCAAGACAATTGAACAAAGGTAAGATAAGGCAATGGAAAAAGTAATTTTGTTAGATTAATTTGGAGAATTTGATAATAAATATGTTTGTATACTGAAGAGTTTTGTATGATTCTTTTGTCAAAAGATAGGTTAAAAGAGTTATAAATGAGGCTTTTCCTATAGCAGTTGATATTTGTGCACAACTTTGATGTTTATGCATAATCAAGTCAAATCATGTTTTAAAATGGTCATTCTGAGATGTTTAATAATGTGACTACATTAATCTAGCCTGACATGGTCTGGGGTCCTTTGGTCCTAAGTGAAATGAAGGCATTTTCAACTGAAGTCTACTTCTACATAAGTTTTAAATCATTGTTTCAAGAGCAATAAACCAAGACTGATGAGAATGAACACCTACAATAAAAGACAGTGAGGATTTCCTGGCAGACAATTTCACTGAAGAGTCCAGTGGAGGGATGTTTTCTGATACATTTGCTAGTGAATAACTAATCCAGAAGTAAAACTCAGCTTTCCAAGCTTTGGTTCTTGATAATCTTTGTAGCTCTGAATCTTATTCATTGCCATTTTGACAGTATTGCTACATGATCATTTGCTTGAAATTTGGTTAAGGAAAAGTTGGTATAAGAGGCAATAAGCTTCTCAGTAAAAGTAGTATTCAAGCAGAGACCTAAATTAGTGTTTTAACTAAAGGTCATGGAGACTTCTAATCTGAGATTCTTTTATATATATAATTTCTGATGAAACTGTAAACCTGGTACTTCCATACATGACATCAACTTTTCCCGTATTGGTAATATTTTTTGAATATTTTTGAAATTCCAACATTATCAGTATTAATATTTCAAAGAATATCGATGGTTCTTAATATCAAATTGAAATAGAATTTGAAACTTATACTATGTTAACTTAGTGAAAAAACTACGTGATTGTAAAATTACAAGGGGAAAAAATCAAAAAAATTTTATGGCAGAAACTTAAACTCATTTTTACACCATTTTTTCTTTAAAAACTCACCACTTTAAATGAGACACGCATTCCCATTAGAAATGCCAGAAGGTTGATGACAAATTGGATAAAGTAATAGACAGCATAAATGATTATAAATCTAGAACGACAGATTAATGAGGAAAGACTAAAATTAAATGCATATATAAAATAGATATGTAAAATAAAGGTGGAAATCATAGAAGATTGATTTTTAATAAATAAGTATAATTAATTTTGAATAAAAGTAAAATAAAAACTTTGAGTATTATAAGCTCAGAAAAAGCACCAAGAGTTTATAATTGTAAATATTTCATAAAATTGATAAAATGAAGTAAGGAGTATTTATCTTGAATACTGAAACAGGAGGGAAGGAGGCAGGGCACAACCTTTAAAAGAATGACATAGCCCATGGGGCTTCCCTGGTGGCACAGTGGTTGAGAGTCTCCCTGCCGATGCAGGGGACACGGGTTCATGCCCTGGTTCAGGAAGATCCCACATGCCACGGAGCAGCTGGGCCCGTGAACCATGGCTGCTGAGTCTGCGTCCGGAGCCTGTGCTACACAACATGAGAGACCACAACAGTGAGAGGCCCACATACTGAAAAAAAAAAAAAAAAAAAGATTGACATAGCCCGAGGACACAGCATAAAATGATTAGAACCAAATAGGTCCAAGATGGCGGACAAACCGACTTCTACTAGACCTTGAGCCCCAGTATATCCTCATCATAATACATCAGTAAGCTAAATGACACACCCACAGGTGCCATGACAGTTCCAAGGCCAACCATAAATGTCAAAAAGTGGGTGGTGGCCCAATTCCTGGAAATTCCTACCCCATCCCCGAAATAGCTGGAATATACATCCCATTCATTAGCCTATAAAATTACCTACCCCTATAAAAACCAGCAACCCCATACCCTGGTGCTCCACTTGCCTTCTGAGATGACCCACACTCTGCCTGTGGAGTGTGTTTCTCTCTAAATAAATCCATGTCTTACTTATCACTTTGTCTCTCACTGTATTCTTTCTGTGACAAGACATCAAGAACCTGAGCTTCATTAAGTCTTGAGACTAGATGTGTGATCTCAGTTAAAAGACCATGGGTTCAAGTCTCAATCTGGGTTTTGGCTGGGTTCGAGTCCTGGCCCATGGGTTCAAGTCCCAATCTGAGTTGCACACTCCTTAAACACTCTCCTCAATTTAACTCTGTTTATATAAGAATAAGAATGAATGATTCTTAATCATATAAAAAGAATCCAAATTTATAAACAATATTACATAGAACAGCATGCATTAACTTTCCAAAATATAAATAAGATTTTGAAATATGTCTTTAACTAAGTTGGAATGTACTTCAATACTTGCTTTATTAAATTTTAATTGCCCAGAAATGAGACTTGTGAGATTTAAATTCTTGAAATACTTTACTTCCCTGTTAATAAATAAGATATATGATAGCTGGTAGGGGAAATAAATATTAAAATCCCATTTTTAAAGCCTAACCTTGCCAAAAAACAATGAATATGCAAACAAGGTCTAGAGAGAGAAAAGTAAATATGTAAAATAAACATCTACAGAGAAAGTGATATATATAGAAAATAGACAAAGTGAATAGCAAGTACAAATATTTGTAATCCTCAGAGAAGAAAAAACATAATAGAAGAGAACATATATTTAGAGATATAATTCAATGTATTTTTTTTTTTTTTTAAGAAATCAAAGGAGGTTTGAACTTATCTTTGGAAAGAAACCACAGAACGTCTGTGAAACTGTCCTTGAATGGTCAACACACACACATAACTAATCTAGAAAAAGTTTTGAGAGCATTGCTCATCCAGTTTGTAATTTATCTTCCTCTTCCATATGAGAGCACTGTCAGGGTGTGTCTGTTTACCTAAAGATTGCTTTGAAAGATTGATTGACAGTTTATACCTATGTTGTGTAGTAGTTGAAGGGATTTATTTTAAAACAAGATTGCCTGGATTCAAATGCTAATTCTACCATCTACTACTTGTGTGACCTTGTACAAGCATATCACCTTTCATGCCTTAGTTTCCTCATATTGAAATTGTGGAAAATAATAAAGTCTAGGTCATCAATTGGCATACCTAGTATGTATTTGTTAAATAAATAAAAATACGTACAAGTAAAGTATGTACTTGTGAATGTTAAAAATGGGATGATATATCTGGTACAGCTTTGAATAGTAGGCTAATAACACATATGAAAGAATAAATCTCACTGGAAAAGTAAATATATAGTAAACTTAGTGGATTAATTACTTATAAATCTAATATGAAGGTTAAAAGATAAAAGTAAAAATAACTATGCTTACAATAATTATTTAAGGGATACACAGGATAAAAAGATGTAAAGTGTGACATCAAAAACATCAAACGTGGGAGGAAATTGAAAATATTGGCTTTAGAATGGAATCAAACTGAAGTTGTTATCAACTTAAAATAGATGGCTATATATATAATATATAAGTATATATATGTATAGCATCAATGTAACCACTAAATAAAAACCTATATTAAATACATAAAAGATAAAGAGAAAGGAATATAAGCATACCACTAAAGAAAGTCATCAAGCCACAAAGGAAGAGAGCAAGAGAAATAGAAAGGAAAACAGGGAAATTGCAAAAACAGCTAGAAAACAATGAACAAAATGTCAATAAGCACATACTTGTCAATAATTACTTTAAATGTAAATTCACTAAATTCTCCAAACAAAAAGGTATAGAGTGTATGAATGGATAAAAAACAAGACCCATCTATATGCTACCTGCAAGAGACACACTTTAGGTGTAAGAATACTCAAAGACTGAAAGTTAAGGGATGGAAAAAGTTATTCCATACAAATGGAAACCAAAAGAATCTGGAGTATATATACTTATATCAGACAAAATAGATTTTAAAATAAAGACTGTAATAAGAGACAAAGAAGGGTGTTAAACAATGATAAGGGGGTCAATCCAATAAGAGAATGTAATATTTGTAACTGTTTATGCACCTAACATGGGAACACCTAAATATGTAAAGGAAATATTAACAGACATACAGGGAGAAATCGCAATGCAATAATAGTAGGGGACTTTAATATCCTAATTACATCAAAAGAAAGATTATTCAGACAGAAAATCAATAAGAAGACATTGGCCTTAAATGACATTACACCAGATGGACTTGACATATTTACAGAACATTTTATCCAAAAACAACAAGATACATACTCTTCTCAAGTTTATAGAGAACATTTTCCAAGTTAGATCAAATGTTAGGCAACAAAACAAGTCAATAAATTTAAGAGGACTGAAATCATATCAAGCATCTCTCTGGTCACAATGGTATGAAACTAGAAATTATTTACATGGAAAAAACTGGAAAATCCACAAATATGTAGAGATTAAACAATATGAACAACCAATAGGTCAGAGAAGAAATAAAAAGAGAAATCAAAAAAAGCCTTGAAACAAACAGAAATGGAAATGCAACTTACCAAAATTTACGGGATGCAGCAAAAGCAGTTCTACAAGGGAAATTCAGTGTTAAATAAGTGATAAATAAGAAAAGTTTCATATAAGTAACCAAAATTCATACCTCAAAGAACAATAAAAAAGAAGCAACAAAGCCTAAAGTTAGTAGAAGAAAAACATAACAATGATTAGAGAAAAATAAATGAAAATAATGAAATTGACACTAAAAAGACAATAGAAAAGATCATTGAAATTATAATTGTTTTTTTGAAAAGATAGAAAGAGTTGACAAACCTTTAGCTAGACTCACCAAGAAGAAAAAGACAAAGGACTCAAATAAATTCAGAAATGAAAAAGAAATATTAAAACTGATATGATCACAAATACAAAGGATCATAAGAGACAGCTATGAACAATTATATGCCAACAAATTGCACAACCTAGAAAAAATGGATACATTTCCAGAAATATACAACCTACCAAGACTGAATTATGATGAAATAGAAAATCTGAACAGACTGATTATTAGCAAGGAGATTGAATTACTAATCAAAAATCTCCCAACATACAGACATCCAGAACCAGATGGCTTTACCAGTGAATTCTATCAAATATTTAAAGATGAATTAATGCCAGTCCTTCTCAAACTCTTCCAAAAAATAGAAGAGGAGACAACTTTTCCTAACACATTGTACCAGGCTAGCATTACCCTGATATCAAAACTGGACAGCAATGCCACAAAAAAACTACAGGCCAATATCTCTGATGAACATAGAAATGAAAAACCTGAGCAAAATATTAGCAAACCAAATTCAACAATACACTAAAGAATTATGAATCATGATCAAGTGGGATTTATTCCATGGATTCAAAGATGGTTCAATATTTGGATCAATGAAATTGAACCACTACCTTACACCATCCACAAAAATTAACTCAAAATAAAGTCTGAAACCATAACTCCTAGAATAAAACATAGGCATTAAGCTCTTAACACAGGTCTTGCCACTGAGTTTTTAATTTGATATCAAAAGCAAAAGGAGCAAAAGCAAAAATAGACAAGTGGGACTACATCACACTAACAAAAAGCTCTGCACAGCAAAGAAAACCATCAACAAAATGAAAAGGAAACCTACTGAATGGGAGAAAATAATTGCAAATCATATATCTGATAAGGGTCTAATATCCCAAATATATAAAGAAGTCATACTAGCAACAAAAAACCCCAAATAATTCACTTAAAAAATGAGCAGAAGATCTAATTAGACATTTTTCCAAAGACGAGATACAGATGGCCAACAGATTCATGGAAAGATGCTCAATACCATTAATCACCAGAGAAATACAGATCAAAACGACACAGAGATGTCACCTCATTGTTAGAACGACTGCTCTCATAAAGACAACAAATAACAGTGTTGTCAAAGAGGTAGAGAAAAGGAAAACTTGTGTACTGTTGGTGTGATGTAGACTGGTGCAACCACTATGAAAAGCAGTTTAGTCTTCTTCAAAATATTAAAAATAGAATTATCATTTGACCCAGAAATTACACTCTTGGGTATTTATTCAAAGAAAAGAAAAACACTAATTTAAATAAATATGTGCACCCCCATGTTCATTGGAGCATTATTTACAATAGTAAATATATGGAAACAACCTAAGTGTCCATGAATGGATGCATGGATACAGAATTTGTGATATATCCAGTTGAGCTTTGAAAAAGATAAGCTTAGGGATGCCAACCCCTTGTGAAGTAGAAAATCTGCTCTTAATTTTACAGTCATCCCTCCTTATCCGAGGTTCTATATCTGCGGATTCAATCCATTGTGTATCATGTAAAACAGTAATACACATTTATTGAAAAAAACCCACATTTAGGTGGACTCTTGCAGTTCTAACCCATGTTGCTCAAGGGTCAACTGTATATACAATGAAATATTATTCAGTCATAAAAAAGGAGGGAATCTTTCCCTTGCAACAACATGGATGGACCTTGAGGACATTATGCTAAGTAAAATAAGCCAGACAGATAAAGACAAGAAACGTATGATCTCTCTTACGTGTGGAATGTAAAAAAACAAAACAAAACAAAGCAAAAAACTCCAAGCTCATAGATATAGGGAACAGATTGGTAGTTGCAAGAGGCAGAGGGTGGAGCCTGGGAGAAATGGGTGAACTGTATTTTTTTTTAGTTTAAATTTTAAAAAATAAGATAAAATGATGCAGAAATAAATATAACAAAAAATTAAGAATAATTCTTATTTTATTCTCTATATTAACTTGGGTTAAGATAACTTGAGGGTATTATTTTGAATATGTGCATTAAGAAAATGATCAATTAAATCCATTAGCATCTTTTAAAAAAACAGGAAGTAGAAAATCACTGTAAACATTTTAGAAATTTTTGAATAGATAATTCAGCTAATTTCCACTGTAACTCACTTTCATCTTAACCTTGTCTATCACACACTAACCTATAAACCTTAAACTGAGCTGCATATATTAAGTTCACTAAACTTATCTTAAAGCATCAGAAATGTGCAATAAATCTTGGATTTGAATTTCGTAAGCCATCACAGTTCATTTGTCAAAAATTAGTTAATGAACAACTACTTTCTATTTTTATCTATTTTTCAACAAAAATAGATTATTTCTGTAGTCTATATGTTCAATAAAATAATTAAAATCCTATCTTTAAAGATCTATGTATTTTCAAAGATTATAAAAAATATATCAAGTCATAATCATTCAATACCTCCATGTGAAAAATCCTCTTAACTGGCACTATAGAAGCTACATATACATAGATCATATAAAGACTTTGGCCTTACAAATTTACCATTATTACCATCATTTGGATGACATGGGTTCTGTTGATAATAATATTATTCTTTGTTTTTGTTCTTGTTGCTCTTGTTATTCAGTAGAACTCAGACGTATCTTTTCCCACCAATTTCTTCACCATTTTTTACAAATATAGCTGTCTCATTTATCCTTTCATGCAACTGTACTTCCTGGTTTGTGTGAATACTTTGCTAGCTGGATGACATCTGAAGGATTAGTTATGTTAACATCCTTTGTATTGACAAATTGCTAATAATAACATAATATATGGGGCTCACATTATCATTCTTGTTATTATCATTCAAGATAATAACAACAAAAATTTCCCTCCTAATTGTTCAGCCAATGCAGTTGTATAAGGCTTTATATTTGTACAACAGATTTGATTTAATGCTACTCATAAAACTAAATTTCTGCTTCTGGAAATGACTAAATAACTGGTATCAGCTAGTCTTTCAATTGTAAATACCTAGTAAACTGGAAAAAATATGGAACAACTATTTCTATAATTTGGACAATTGGCTGCAAAAAATATATTCCTCCTGAAAGATGGGAAACAAATTACATGATTGCTCAAATTGTCCCAGCTTTTACCTAAATTAATTTGCCAGAGCCTAGCACAGGGAGGGGAATTAATATATAACATGACCTTCTTGATCCATTGAGATTTATTTACATAAATGTCAATTTTGGATTTATGTAAAGATAAATCCAAGATTGAGAGGTTCCAGTGGCTGGGATTTGTTGAGATAAGTGCTCTATTCAGGAAAAGAAAAAGTTTTATAAATCTGTATAAGTGTCCTTTTGTATTCTTGGGTGAATATGAAGATGTGAATGTGTAGGGTGAGAATTCACAAACCCTGGCAAAAGACAGCCACCAGGATAAAACTACTGGGGAGCTTATACAAGTTTAAGAGACATTTCATTTCTGATCAGCGAGAGTGGAAAGTCTTAAGGATTCACCTAATGCATTCAGTAGCTACTCAATTAAACCACACTTTAAAAGAAAGTTTTAAGTAGTCTGAGTGCCTATATTAAAATCTACTTTAGACCCACAAAAACATAATTTTAAAAGATTAGTCTGATCAGTTAGGAAATTTGGTTTAAAAACAAACAAACCCAACACTCTTTAAACAAAAATCTAGACTTTTGAAGAAAAATATTTACAATGTATGACATCCAATCAAATATCATTAAACATGACCAGCAAAAGTTATGGCCTATAACCAAAAGAAAAATCAGTTAATTTAAAATCCTAGAACTGAGAAAGATGAAGTAATAATCAGACAAGGTTTTAAAGAGAAATCAACTATAAGGTTTTTTAGGTCATTAAGTAAATATGAATACAATGAAGAGAAAAATGGGAGCTGCATAAAAACAAATGTAGCTTCTAAAGAGAAAAATAAAATATCTGCAATAAAAAATAATTTACCTAGTTGGACTGAAGAAGAGATTAGACACTTTACAGAAAAGTTCAGTGAAGTTGAAAGCATAGCAATAGAAACTGTCCAAACTCAAGAATAGAGGAAAAATGGCTGAAAAAAAATGAACATAGATTAAAAGACACATGGGAAAAATCTCAAATTGTTTGATATGTGAACAATATGAGTTTCAGAATTACAAGAGAATTGGGAAGAAAAATTTTTGAAGAAATAATGATCAAAAATGTTTCCAAATTTCACGAAAACTACACAAAGCACATAATAATCAAATCACTAAAAAAACAACAAGTAAAGGAATCACAGCCAAGGGGGAGAATGATACATTATATACGAGGAAACAAACAAAAAACATTGTGGATTCCTTGCCTCCAAAAAATGTATTCCAGAAGACAATGGAATGACATATTTAAAGTGCTGAGGAGAAAAAAAATGTCAATGATAATTCTGTATATGCTCAAAATATCCTTAAAAAATAATAGAAAATAGAATACAACCAAAGTGATATGTTTTTTCAATACTACACTACAAAGCCTATTTAAAATTATTTTTCAGGCTGAGGGAAAATTATTTCAGATGGAAATTTTAATCTATGAAAATGAATGAAGCACACTAGAACTGGTATATATGTGGATTCATTTAAATTTTTCCTCATTCAAAATTTTTGTTTAAGCTACATTTCAAGCACTTTGTTTTACCCTTGAAATGGCATAAAATTCATCACTCATTCAATACTTACTACATTCTCTTTCTTGGAAGATTTTCCTGCCTGAGAAAACTTTCACAAAATGTATGTTTTCAAAATGCTTTTCACAGACTTCCCTTGTGGCACAGTGGTTAAGAATCCACCTGCCAATGCAGGGGGCATGGGTTCGAGCCCTGGTCTAGGAAGATCCCACAGGCCGTGGAGCAACTAAGCCCGTGTGCCACAACTACTGAGCCTGCGTGCCTAGAGCCTGTGTTCGGCAACAAGAGAAGCTACCTCAATGAGAAGCCAGTGCACTGCAATGAAGAGTAGCGCCCACTTGCTGCAACTAGAGAAAGCCCGTGGGCAGCAACGAAAACCAAACGCAGCCAAAAATAAATAAACTAATTAATTACTTTTAAGAAATGCTTTTCACTCAATTGTGAGGTCAATGGGAAACCAATAGAGCCTTTTTGCCTGGATAAGGACATATTTAAATAGCTATGCTTTGTCAAGATTTATTTGGTTGTATTTCATATAATGAGTGTGAACAGTGATCTCCATCAATTTCCATATTGTCCCTGGTCTCACCAAAAGAAAATTAAAAACACAAAAGAAAACAAAAGTCCACTTCTTCGATCCACCAGTGGCCTTTATGACCTTATATTTTATCTACCTGGATTGTAGATATTTGTGTTTTCTCTTCTCATCATGCAGTAATATTTAAATTCCTTGGGGATTAGGCATTTAGGCATTCAATTGTATCCTCTTTGGGAAACTAGTAAAGCCGGTCAAAATATATGGAAACAACCTACATGTCCATTGATGGATGAATGGATAAAGGATATGTATATTTTGTATATATATATATATATATATATATATATATACATAAATATATATGCATATATATGCAATGGAATATTATTCATTCATAAGATAGAAGGAAATCTTGCCATTTGTGGATAGATGGATAGACCTTGAGGGCATAATTCAGACATAGAAAGACCAATAACATATGATCTCACTTATATATGAAATCTAAAAACCAAATCAACCAACAAGCAAAATGAACACATAGATAAAGAAAACAGATTGGTGGTTGCCAGAGGTGGGGATATAGGGGTGGGCAAAATGCGTGAAGGTGGTCAAAAGATAAAAACCTCCAGTTATATAATAAATGTTATGAGGCTGTAATGTACACCATGGTGGCTATAGTTAATGATACTGTATTGTATATTTCAGAGTTGTTAAGAGGCTAAATCTTGAAAGTTCTCATTACAAGAAAACAAAATTGTAACTATATATGGCGATGGATGTTGACTAGACTTATTTTGGTGATCATTTCACAATATTTACACGTATTGTCTCATTACATTGTACAACTGAAACTAATATAATATTATATGTCAATTATATTTTAATAAAAATAGGTAAAAATAGGATTAAGAGACAGTTATGAGTCTTATTTTTGCTTCATTTTGCAATACATACAAGGTAAAATAATGATGCTCCCATTCTTATTGCAGTCTTGGTAGATCAAGTGAACCAAATAGCATTTGAACAGGAAAAGTATTTAGTTCAGAATTGCCTTAATTGGACATTTATATTGATCAAGTTGAATGTCTAATGTCTCTATTTCATAGGTTGAGAGGATAAATTTAATGACTTAATCCCAAGAGAGGATTTTGTTTAATATAGTTAACAAGAAAGAAAATCATGTTCATTTTATTAGAAAGAGCTTTTATCATTCAATTTAATCTGCTTAATGATATCCAAGCATAGTTAGTGTGCTGGTACCTTATGTATAGTCACAACACAAAGGAATATCAACACAGTTTTTTAAAAGGAAGGAAAAGAAAGGGAAAACCTTCACATAATTACTCAAGTATCTGCTGTAAGCATGAATGATTTGTATATTCATGGGATGAGTAAGAGTCTCCTTCCTCTTGTAGTAAAATTTTCTAAGTACTTATTTTGTTTGACTAATGACTGCTATTTCCTGTTTACACAACACATCTATGCTTTATAAAGTGCTTTATATTGTTAGAAATGTTTATTAGATCCTTCACGTGTACAGGAAATCTACTTTATTTTTTGCATTTTTCTCTCCAAGTGGATTTTTTGACTAAATCATGGTCTTGTCAAGAAATGCAAGACTTAATGAAATTGAAGAACACACATGTTTTAAAAGTAAGAAGTGAATACAATAAACAAAGCCTCTTGTACAAGCCATTTTGGATCAAGTATTACCTATATCCAGTTATTAATTCATCATATTTACTCTTATTCACATCTTTAAATAGTGTATATACACCTTATATGACTGACTGTTTGATCTTTCAGTAGTCCTATCCTCTTCTGAAGCCTCCTTATAACTATAGTATTTTCATTGTAATTTATTCTGATATTTATTATAGAATCTATCACATTACATTATAGTTAATAGTGTAAACGTGTATTTATTATTAATTATTACTTTTATTTATTCTTCCACTATATAGGCATTTACTGTATGAACTATACATTAAGTAGTCTGCTGGACAGCTCTTGAATAAAGGGAAAAAGCAAACAAGTTTACCTTCCTAATACTCATAAAGTTGTAATAATGTTTTTGAAAAAATGCATGGAGACATGGATGAATAAATTAACAAATTTCTACTACCTGGTATCTTTCCATGGATATGGAGTTTTTTAAATAGTCACTAAAAAGAAGAAAAGTGTATGTTTGTTTAACAACATACCGTATGCCTAATAATGAAAGATTAATGACAGGAAAGATCAAACTTAAAACATGAAATCATTAACCCATAACTAATTCTTTATTTCCCACAAAATTTAATGGTAGAGTTTTGGGAATTTTCTTGCAGTCATGGAATTCAGAATTTTATTCATAATTTTGTTATTTGATTTGTAACATGCAGTTGATTTGTCTTTATCCTCATTTTCCCCCTAATTCTACACACTTTATATGCAACTTATTTCAGTAACAATAAAACTATCTGATCGCATAATGTCTTTATCACATTTTGCAACTGAGACATCAAACAAAGGGTGCTGGAATCAGAAACCAAAAGCAAGCAAAATATGAGGTACAATGAAAAGATCATTTACATTAAGAAATGTAATTGGCAAAATTGTTTACATGTAAATATTTTTTTCCAAAATATATTTCTGGCATTCATTAAGGATAAAACATTTCTCAAAATATCAGTTGTATACACTTGTCAAGAGATGAATAAAACAAAAAGATTAAACATAGTTAAAAATACCAAAATAGTTCCTGAAATATTACTTTGAAGCCCATGGCTCTATGTTGGTGTTAGACCTCTGTATTCAATCTCTCTAGAATAATACTTCATCCCTGCCAGTAGCTTCACATATTATATACTTTGTAAATGACATATATTTTCTTTACTAACATATCTGTGCTGGGCAATATTGGCATCTGCCAATCAATATTCCACTGAACCATTTGTACAGGTTCTTCATATCCAATAGTTCTTCACATATTCAGTTATCTCCTAAAATTTACCCTTCCATGATATTTTCTATCTCACTGAATAGTTTCACTCTTCATACAAACACTCAAATCAGAAAGCTGTGATGTACTGAATTCCCTTTCCTCAAGACCTTAATTAATACACGAGGAAACTGACCAAATATCATTGCATCAAAAGAGATGCAATGATATTGCAGACAGGCATTAGATACAGAGTCAGAAACAAAATCCATTACTTTTATATGTAGCCCAAATCTCCTTCCACTAAGCAACTATGCAAATATAAATTCTATTTCTCCTCTTCTAGCTCTCAAAAGTTTTGATAAAGCATTTGGGAACACGCTAGTGGCACACAGCCTGTGGTTCTTAGAAACACAATACATTACCTCAATTCTAAATCCCCTCACCTTCTTCCTTGGTAGAGCACCGTACTTGCTTTTAGGTACTAAGCAGTCTTGTGCTTTACTGGAAGCTGCGTCCCTCCTTAGCCTAGTGCAATGAATCAAGATGAGTAAAGCCGGCGAGATTATTCCATTCTCTATCTCAGTAGTTTTGAAATGGGAATGTACTACAATTTTGATCATGTGTTGAATTCTGATAAAAGATTTGGGGGAAAAGATTATTGCATTTATAAAGTAGAAATTATATTTGAACTAGAGGTAAAAAATTTATATATGTATATAATTTATTTATGTAAATCAATATTCATGTAAATATATAAATACATTATTTATGTAAATAAATACAGTATATATATACTTAATTAGGTAACTAGAGGAAAGATTTATGGGGAAGGAGATCCCATAAATAAGTTAAAGCTTACTAACTTGTTATAAGTTAACCTGCCTCTTAGATCAAAACACACAATGATGCAATAGTGGGGGAAATGTAGCTGAGGCAATAATAAATATCATGAATCCAGTCTAGTTATTTAAAAAAGATCAACTTCAAAAATATTAATGGTAAGAGAGAAGATAGTGATATCTTAGTAATAGCTCCTTTTCAAGTTGATGACATTAAAACAATATTTTTAAGTGACATTAACAAGGCCAAAACAAAAATAGTAAGTGGTAGAGTTGAAACTTGGAACTGAATATTACCATATGATTTTTCTTTAGATTTAGCAAAGAGCACAGTGATGCAGACTGATCAAATGAGAGATGAAGAAAAGAAAGCAAACTGGACAGCTCTCTCAGCCACTTGACATAGTTATGCCTGATTTAAGCCTTGATTATATTAGTGGGAATAGGGATAGAATGTGAAGGATGACTTTTTGAGACAAGCAAGCTAATGATGAAAAGGCAAGAATTAAGAACATAAATACATGGAGATAGTTTGGTTGGATGAGTCCATGATGTGAAAGAAGGTGATATTTCCAAGAAAAATGGATTAATGAGGGCAAGAATGATGGTATTGAATTCAGTTTTAACACATTTTGTCATAAATGCAATAGAAACTTATTATACAAAAAATAAGAGATGTGTATGAAGATGAAAAAAATTTAAACTTTCATTTTAGTTTCACTTACCCACTGACAATCAGATGTGCCAAGAATAATGCCTGACAAATACTATATCTTCATAATATTAGTTGCTTAAAGGAATTTCTTTATGGATAGTATTATAACAGTGATTAAGTGGCAGAGCTGGGATTTAAGTTTCTGTATTCCCAGAGGATACTTTCTTAATAAATATGATCTATGTCAGTGAATCAGAAATCCATGGAATAAAGACTTGTGCTTTTCAAGGGCCTCGTGTATTTTGTGTATGATGAATTTTTCATGTGGACAGATTATATATCACATTTCTAAATTGCCTTGTAAAAATGATTTGTAAAAATGTAAAAAAATGGTTTGGTCATTCCAAAAGAATGTATAACTTTAATTATAATCAAATGTATAGGAAAGATTTGATGAACAATTTTGATTCCTTAATCAGTTATGGATTACTCCTATGGTTAACTATTAATTATCATATGGGGTGACCTGAGAGTCTCTGGAGTCTGAGAATGAAAAAGTGAGGAGGTGGATGACTAGTGAGAGAAACAGTGGAAAGCTGTCTACTTCTCCTAGAAACTCTTCCTTTCATCATGGGAATATGGCCTTTCTTATACTGAGGTGGTGTGACCCTGCCACTTGCTCTTCTCAGGTGCCTCTTTTTCATTAAATGCTTTCAGAAACTACTTTTATTAGAGCTCAGTATAAAGTAGCTTCAGAAAATGTGAACAGATATTCACAAGAGAAAGAATGCAAATGCTGTGAACTGAGATGCAATAAGACTTTGAATTCAACATTTCTTAAAGCTCTTTATAAACATTAGCATCTGTAATTAATCCTCCCAATTTCCCCATAAGTCATATTTCATTACCCTTGATTTACAAGCGTTAAACTAAAATATCAAGGAAATGCAGAGCCTGCATTGTCAGACAAATCTTTTTTTAGCACTAATATCAGCATGTATCCCCTTCTCAGGAGCCTTCATATTTTCTCCCACACTATTTCTAAATCCTATTTCTGCCTTAACAATTTAGCTTCTAACTACCTAATCTATAGATCCTAATAGTATCCAACACATGGCTTTCAGTCTAAGAAGTAAGGTCTCTTATTGGTCCCTGGACATATTATTATATATATTTTATTCTAGTATCAACTTCCTCCAGCCTATCTTTTACACTGTCTTACACAGTGAATTTCCTGTATAAGAAAATCTGTTCCTAATGACATCTGTCCCCTCGATATCTTTCATTTATTGGTTAAATAGTCTTGGCAAGTAGGAAGGTATCATTTTCAAATCAACTCAGTATAATATTGATTATTGATTATATGGTCAGTTATCTTCTAGGTGTTTCCACAAATACCTTGTTTCATTCTTACAATAATTTCATGAAGTAGGTGTCATTATTATTGGTTAACAAAAGAGTATAAATTTATTTTGTGTCAGATATTGGAATCAGACAGTTTTTTGACATGATTGTTAAGTATTGCATTTTTAATTCATGGAATAGATAGTCTTGTAGCTTTCAAATGAGTAATGTGTCTTTTTTTACCCTGGCAGTGTCTTTAACCTGTCTATACAACTAACTAAACACTGGTATACTGTTGGCCTAATTACTGAAACTTCATAGTTTCAGTAGAATTAACTTCACAGATAATTGGAGCAATTGCATTGAAAAGAGCTACCAGTAAGGCTCAAAATAGCAAACTTACTTTATCATAGATGTACTAGTTTCCTAAGGGGCCATTACAAAGTACCTCAGACTGGATCGTTTACACAACAGAAATATATTTTCTCACAATTCTGGAGGGTAGAAGTCTGAGATCAAAGTGTCTTTAAAGTTGATCTTCTCTGAGGCCTCTCTTCTTGGCTTAGAGATGGCCTTCTCCTCTCTGTGTCTTCACATGGTCTTCCCTCTGTACATGTCTGTGTCCCGATCTCTTCCAATAAGGACACCATTCAGATGGGATTAGGGCTTTCTCTAATGATCTCATTTTCACTTAATTACATCTTTAAAGACTATCTCTCCAAATATAGGCACATTCTGATATACTGGGAGTTAGGACTTCAAAGTATGAGCCTTGGGGGTCCCAATTCAGCCCATACCAACAAACAATGTAGTATTTAAATATAGATTTAACTTTATACCAAGGAATAATGTATACACTGAATTTGGTTAAATGTTCACACTGAGCAAGTTTTTAATATAACCATTCTGCAAAATGGAGATATGCCAGACGGGGTAAATTCAGAGAGAAAATTGACATAGGAAGAGTTAAATTTATGCCAGGATATATTTTGTCAGTTTTATACAGAAAAACAGTTCCATTTGGCAGAAGACCAAATAAAAAGAAAATTTAGGATGTTATTTTGCTTTTGTTCATTTATCCATCTGTCTACACGAACCTTATAACATTGTTTTCCAAATGGAGGCAAACATGGTACTTGTACTGAAATTATCAATGCTTAGCCAGTTTCAGTTTAAGAGAAGATAATAGTACTGGAAAATTCCATTTCTTAAATATGCTGAAAACTAAAATTTTTAGTAATATTGCTCTGTATATACATTTTAACCTTTGAATCCATATTCTATTGTGCTTCATATATGTACAGACAAAGGCTATTATTTTTGGGAGAGGTGGTTCATTCACATATTCCCAGTGTTGTTGAAGCTATTACATAGCATTATGAAACATTACTTTTCAAACCAGTTCAATACAGAAAAATAATTAACTGTTTGTTAGCTGTCTTATTTTTTCTTATATTTTTTTTAAAAAATGAATTCATTTGAAAGGAAGTAACAAATATATCTTTCTTAACAAAAATTAAGCATTTTGATTGACATTTTTGAGTAATATATCAATTCAAAATGTCATTATTATTGTATTATTACATGGACAATTGATAACTTTATTTGATTTTCTTTATATCTTTTCCAGTATCTCAAAGCATAATGTTTACCAGTAGTATGGTTGGATGAATTGTTGAAGCAACAATGCCTGCTAATAAATTATATCTATCTATTTATCTATTCATATATACACATATTTTTTCTAAAAATAAATATATTATGTCTATCCATATATACACATTTTTTTCTAAAAATAAATATATGTACTTCTCATTTTTATTCTTTAATTAGTAAAGAGAATATATGTACTCATAAAAGCATATATATCACATTGTTATATATATATGTATATGTTTATATAGTAAATATAAACATATATATCATATATTTTTAAACTATTTAAATAACCATATTTTTCTTCCTCATCTACATCAACATAGGTGTTATTTTTTTAATCTACAATATTTAACAACTTTATGAACTACAAATTATGCCACTACCCACATGGTAGACAAAAAATTGTTACTTATTTCTATTCATATGCATATAATTTTATATAATTGAAGTCTTTCTTTATCCATCCCTTTTCTTTCCTCATTATTATTGTTCCCATGTCCTAATAAATGATTGCATTTATGACTACTAGTATAATGACTGGAACCTAGCTGAGCATCATTTTTCTATCTTTTGACCTCATGTTTATAACATGATATATATGTATATAGATACAGGTAACCATATCTATATCTATCTACCATCTATCCATCTATCCCTAGAAAACCAATTGAAAAAAATGCTTAGATATAATGAGATTTGTTATATTAATGAGAAGGCTGTAATTTTAGGTAACACAAAAAATCAACTCAAACTCTAAAACAGTAGAATCTGAAAGTTAAGAGAAAAGTATGCTTAAAGATTGATTTTAATTCAGAAACACTAGAATGTCATTACAGACCCAGTTTGTTCCCCTTGCTAAACTTTATCATTCTTATCAGCTTCATCTAGAGTCTAGATTTCTTTATGGTGACAAAATGGTTACAGTATATAAACACACACACACATATATAGCATATATGTGTATATATTACATATATGTATATATTAATATATATATGCCAATAATATTATTTCCCCTATTTCAAACAGTTTTGTCTCAAATACTTTGAATAAACAATTGTATACTAAAATAGTTATTGTAGAGATTAGCTCCTCTCAGTGATTTTCCTAACTTTTTAGGACAAATCTTCAGAGATTTATCATTAAGTTTATAATTGTTATTAGTCTAGAGCAAATTTTTCTCCATGATATTATAGGTTCTTTGCAGTAGTTTTTAAGGGAATATAATTTTATTTTTTTTTAAAATAAGACATGGAGTTTTGTTGACTTCATTGCGGAGCGGTTTTATATGTATGCAATATAAATAGGTTCCAATACACACATCCATCCTCACAATAATGGAATAAAAACAAAACCAAATATGATTATGGTGGAGAACTTTCTAAAAACTAACTTGCTATTATTTTACTTAAGGATTTTACATTTGTATTTATAAGTGGGATTGGACAGTAGTTTATATTTCTAGCAATCAATGTCATGTTTGTCATTTTATGTTTGTGTTTAAAATGCATTTATCTGTAATATATTACATCAACCAAAGAATATAAGTAATATATACATATGTTATGAGTACAGTAATAGATGCAGATAAAATAATAGTCCAGTGAAAGCCCACAAGTCTCATTGTGAAAATATTTCCATGATTAATTTGGTGTAACTTGAATTTAAGAGGAGGTACTATCCCTAACCATCAACTGAAAGATAAAATAGAAAGCAGCAGTGAGTCAGAAACATTCTCATATCTTAGATACTGTTTAGATGCATAAGATAGAATATGAGTATTGTATGTTTTTGTTACTCTGCCCAAATACTTTGCAAAAGTTAAAGAATATATCATTTTTTTCATTACCATTTGAAGTTTTACTACTTTCTTATATTCTGTTGGATTTTGATGGGAGGCTCAGAGATGCCATATCATGCTCTTTTGGATGTTTCCATGTTATTGGTCTCCATACTTTTTATAATTCAATCCTAAGGGAAAATAATGATATATTTAAGGGTTTGGTTATCTTCACTTTACAAATTAGGCTCATATTGTTTAATGAACTGCTTGCTCCAAAAGCACACACACAGTATAAGGCTTAGCTGGAATTAGAATCATGATAATTGACTCCTGATTATGGGCTGTGTCACAATATTAAATAACTTAAGCACGTATAAAGAGTATAAAGAAGATCTTTTGACAGTGCAAATCAGATGCCCAGGGGTGGAAGGAAACAATAGGTCAGCCTCTACCCAACCCCTTTTGATACTGAATTGCCTTCCTTGTCCAACCATGCTGTTTGTGTAATATGGCTATACATACATGATGTTGCCACACAAAAACAGGTTGAGTGCTTGAAAGTGATAGATAGATATATTTCTCTGTTTTTGTGTCTATTTCAAATTTTAGTATACCACTAATATTATAAAATCACAAGCTGAATTTGTGGTTTGATTTAACATTTTTGTTTTTTTTTTTCTTTTTACGTAAATATATAAAATATTCCAGCAGTCGAAGGAGCAAGCTGCCCTTCATTCAAATTCTTTCTATTCCAGGTTAAGAGTGATACTTCTTTCAGGGCGCTTAAACTGAAATGTTTCTTTTAGCATAATAACTATTTCCTTGGGAGGAAACGTTTCTGGATAATTCTTTTTGAAGGTAACAAAATGGAATTTTTCTGTCAGGAAAATATTCCAGAGATATTGCTGTCAGGATAACAATATGAAATGAGGCTTTAAGCTTATGGCTATTTTCTTGTCATAATATTTTATTGCTGACTTGCATTTTCCTTTGAGGATAATGCAGTCAAGATTTGCTTGACAAATTGATTTTTATTTTATTACAACTATCATATTTCTAAAATAATAAAATATTAATCTACATTTCTAAAAGATTTAAAAACAATGCGTTTAGATCATATCAGAGAAGTCAATAGAAGTGGGCCAATGGAACCACCCTCCCTCCTTCCATCACTTTACCAATACTATGCTCCCATAGTCTAGAAGACATTTTTTGAGGTTTATTGATGTCCATATTCTGGACCTTAATATCCTTGGCATTTATATTTGCATATAAAGTAAATGAACAAACACTTAGAAGCTAACCTTGAAAGTAAAAAATTTCATTTGGCTTACATAAATTTCTGCCTTAGTCTGTTTGAGCTGCTATAACAAAGTACCACAGACTAGGTAGCTTATAAACAACAACAATTTATTTCTTACAGTTCTGGACATTGAGAAATCCAAGATCATGGTGCCAGCCAGGTCATTTTCTTGTGAAGGCAGTCTTTCTGATTCATAGATGGCACCTTCTCACTGTGTCCTCACATGATGGAAGGGGCTAGGGAGCTCTCTGGAGCCTCTTTTTATAAGTCACTCACTCCATTCATGAGGGCTCTGCCCTCATGGCTTAAGCACTTCCCAAAGACTCTACCTCCAAATACCATCATCTTTGGGGTTTAGAATTTCAATATATGAATCTGGGGGGGGGCACAAACAATAAGACCATAGCACTGTCCTAAAGCATTTTTCTGTCTTAAAATTTCTATGATCTATGTATTTTTGTTGTTTGTGTATGAAAGAACCAAAATTTAAGAAGAAACATTTTTCATTGGCCTCTGTGTTAGTATCATATTGACAGTTCCAGTGTTCTGCTGATTATCTAGAACACTTCAATTCATTCTGGAAATGAGTTCCAAGTAGGATTTTAAGGTGTTAGTTATTTTAAAATCTTGAACATCCTTCAGACTTCTGTTAACATTGTAAATTGATTTAAAATATATTCAGATTAATAACATGTTCTCAAGGACTTTATCTCATTCAAACTATTTTATATGTAAAGATATGTTAAAACAGTGGCTTTTATTATAAGGAGAAAATATCAAGGATAAGTCAGAAGAATAAAATAAGGAATTTTAAAGCTATTATTTCTGCTAATATTCTTAACACAAATCTCTGGCTGTTGAAGATTCTAATTTATGACTTCTGTATCATCTGAATTCTCCCTCTTTTTCTTTCTTCTGTATCTCTTTCTGTATCTCTCTCTGTATTTCTTTTTCTCTCTATTTATCTCTCTGTCTCATTCACTCTTTCTAGTCTCTGTTTCATGGCTACTAGACACACTTCTGCCTAACCTCTTAAACAATTGAGTAGTTCTCATTAAAAATTGAAGCTATGCAAGGTATGTCCTGGTCCTTAAAAGATTTTTGGCATTTGCAGTTGCTTTTTCATTATCTCAATTATCTGATGTCATATATATTTCTCATCTCACCTCTCCCATGGGCATGTAGTTAGCACCATTCTGTGCTAATAAGGAAGTTAAATGTTAAAAAAAATCATTATATTACCTGGACAACTACATTATAAAGATTCTTTACTTCTTTCTTTTTTAACTATGACTTGATTTCTTCAACAAAAATTGCATGCCCAAGACTTGTCTAAGTACTCCCCATTTATTTCTTTTTAAAATTTTAAATTTTTATTATATGTTACAGGCGTGCAATGTAGTGATTCACAATTTTTACAGGTTATATTCCATTTATAGTTATTATAAATATATTGGCTATATTCCGCATGTACAATATGTCCTTGTAGCTTACTTTATACCTAATAGCTTGTACCTTTTCCTCCCCCTACCTCACATTGCCCCTCCCCCTTAACTCTCCCCACTGGTAACTGCTAGTTTGTTCTCTATGACTTGTCACTTCTTGCTTAATAAATTGTAGTCCTTATATTTGATTCATTTATCACTCCCTCACACACTGGTTCTTTTATTTATATAAGCAAAGGGAAAGTGGTGTAATGGTAAGAGGATTGGTATCTGAGTTAGATATACTTGGCTTAAAATATGAGACAATTTATTCTAGTTATCTCCTCAAATAAATTATTTAAATTCCCCGGCATCAATTTTCTTAACTGTAAAACAGTGGTAATATGTTGTGGCACAGGATAATTGAAAAGATAAGATGATGTGCTCAAGTAGCAGTTTTGTCATTTACTAGCTGACTGAACATCAAAAAGTTAATAAGCCTCTCTGGCATCAGGTTCTCCTCTGTAAAATGGGGCTTACATAGTTCCTTCCTCAAGTAACTGTTATAAGGATTAATTGATTTAATTCTTGCAATGCACACAGAACAGTGTCTGGCATATATAAGTGTTATATACTATATAAGTAGGGCTATTCCACACCTATGTATAATTCTATATAAGTACTGAGCATGTAGGTTTCATATATTAAGCATTTAATAACTGTGTCCTTTGTTTTGTGCCTCTTGTTACTTGCCTCATTTCTAACTTGCTCTCTTTCCTTAACTATCAATACTTTTTCTTGGCCAACTGTTGACAACAATTCTGGTTCAGCCTAGAGGATGAGGTCCTGAATAGCCATTTCTGTGCCTGAATACTACACGGTAGATCTTTTCTTTGTCATTGTCTCACCTCATCTTTACTTCCTTTTTTACCTCCATAATTAATTGCTGTCAGGATACTGCTGTTGTAACATGTCACCTGACAGTTTTTACATATCTGATGATTTCCCTTTGAAATGATTTTTAATGTCTGAGTGGAAACTGTGTTGCCCATAGATAAATGTAGTCATTTGTACATATCAACTTTGATATTCCACTGGGCATTTTTTTTGCCAATTCCACTCACTCTTTGGGTATGGGATGCTCCTTGAATAAGTTCTGATTCTGCTCCCTAGGAGAGTTTCCCAGTTCATTGTTTGCTTAGATGTGAGTTCCACACTCTAGTACCTTTTTTTTTTAACTGAAGTATGGTTGAGGTTTAATATTATAAAAATTATAGGTGTACAATGTAGTGATTCACAATTTTTAAAGGTTATACTCAATTTATAGTTATTATAAAATATTGGCTATAATCCCCATATTATCTAAGTAGACATTTCTCCAAAGAAGACATTCAGATGGCCAAAAAGCACATGAAAACATGCTCAACATCATTAATTATTAGAGAAATGCAAATCAAAAATACAATGAGGTATCACCTCACACCACTTATAATGACCTTCATCAAAAAGTCTACAAACAATGAATGCTGGAGAGGGTGCCAAGAAAAGGGAACCCTCTTACACTGTTGGTGGAAATGTAACTTGGTAGAGCCACTATGGAGAATGGTATGGAGGTTCCTTAAAAAACTAAAAATAGTGCTATCATATTATCCAGCCATCCCACTTATGGGCAGGCATATATCCAGAGAAAACCATAATTCGAAAGCATACATGCACCCCAAAGTTCATTGTAGCACTATTTACAATAGCCAAGACATGGAAGCAACCTAAGACTAACACCTACCCTTCTCAAACTCTTCCAAAATATAGCAGAGGGAGGAACAATCCCAAAATCATTCTATGAGGCCACCATCAAAATCAATGTGATAAACCATATTAACAAATTGAAGGAGAAAAACCATATGATCATCTCAATAGAGCCAGAAAACACTTTTGACAAAATTGAACACCCATTTATGACAAAAGCCCTGCAGAAAGTCGGCATAGAGGGAACTTTCCTCAACATAATAAAGGCCGTATATGACAAACCCACAGCCAACATCGTCCTCAATGGTGAAAAAGTGAAAGCATTTCCACTAAGATCAGGAATAAGACAAGGTTGCCCACTC
>NW_020175529.1:1381413-1381952 GCF_003031525.2 Neophocaena asiaeorientalis asiaeorientalis
GCCATGGCCGCTGAGCCTGCGCGTCCAGAGCCTGTGCTGCACAACGGGAGAGAGGCCACAACAGTGAGAGGCCCGCGTACCACAAAAAAAATAAATAAATAAAAAATCTAGAAGCAATATGCTGGAGAGGGTGTGGAGGAAAGGGAACCCTCTTGCATTGTTGGTGGGAATGTAAATTGATACAGCCACTATGGAGAACAGTATGGAGGTTCCTTAAAAAACTAGAAATCCAATTACCATACAACCCAGGAATCCCACTACTGGGCATATACCCTGAGCAAACCATAATTCAAAAAGAGTCATGTACCAAAATGTTCATTGCAGCTCTATTTAATCTAAGAACACAAAAGAAGAGGGTCATGAGGAACCTAGGTGTAAGATGGGAATAAAGACTCAGACCTACTAGAGAATGGACTTGAGGATATGGGCAGGGGGAAGGTTAAGTCGTGAGAAAGTGAGAGAGTGGCATGGGCATATATACACTACCAAACATACAATAGATAGCTAGTGGGAAGCAGCCGCATAGCACAGGGAGATCA
>NW_020175529.1:1382084-1422061 GCF_003031525.2 Neophocaena asiaeorientalis asiaeorientalis
GTCAGACAGAGAAAGGCAAATATCATATGATATCACTTATACATGAAATCTAAAAAAATGATACAAATGAACTTATTTACAAAACAGAAACTGACTCACAGATTTAGGAAACAAACTTATGTTTACAAAGGGTAAAGGTGGGGAGTCGTAAATTAGGAGTGTGTTGTTAACATATGCACACTACTATATATAAAACAGATAATCAACAAAGACCTACTAAGATATAGATATATAATGTATAACTAAGTTACTTTGCTGCACACCTGAAACCAACACAACATTGTTAATCAAGTATACTCCAATATTAAATATATTTTAAAAAAATCTCCATGTTGTACAGTATATCCCAGTCTCTCTCTCTTTCTTTTTTTGGAACGCGAGCCTTTCACTGCTGTGCCCTCTCCCATTGCGGAGCACAGGCTCTGGACACGCAGGCTCAGCATCCATGGCTCACGGGCCTAGCCACTCCGTGGCGTGTGGGATATTCCGGGACCGGGGCACGAACCCATGTCCCCTGCATCGGTAGGCGGACTCTCAACCACTGCACCACCAGAGAAGCCCCCTGTCTCTTATTTTATATATAATAGTTTGTACCTCTTACTCCTCTACCCGTATATTTCCCCTTCTCCCTCTCCCTCTCCCCACTGGTAACCACTAGTCTGTTCTCTATATCTGTGAGTCTGCTTCTTTTTTGTTATATTCCCTAGTTTGTTGTATTTTTTAGATTCCACATATAAGTGATATCATACAGTATTTGTCTATCTTTTCCTATCATTTACCCTGGCAAGTTCAGAAAAGGGAATAGAGATATATGCTCTTTTGGCAGCTGATCAGATCTCATTGACTATTTTCTGCCTTTGGAAAGGTAGTGACTTAGAAGTCTTTTTATAAAATCTGAATTTCCTACAGTGCAGACTGACAGCACTCTTGCTAATAAAGCTCTCTCAAACATACTGTGGATTTTCTATGTATTTGATTCCAATTTGTAACTGCTTTCTCTGCAATAAAGCTATACCCACATTTTTGAAAAGATGTTCTTTTCTCTCTTGATTTAATTACTGATTCTTTGAACATAGCAAGTTACTGATATATTTTCCCCTTATGCTTTCTAGAACCCATTTTCTAGCTTAAATGTTTTACTAGACCACACAAACATATATTTTTTTTCAGGGGTCATAACAAGAAGTGTTAGAGCCATATCACAGATTTGATCTTTATTCTAAGTCTGTGTTGTATCTGGATTTTGTCTATGGACTTAAGCTGTGCCCTAAATTGAGAATCGTTTTCTGGTTAGCAAAGTTAGAGGTGAGAAATAAATTTGTTTCCTAAGGTAGAAAGAAATCCTCTAAATTCTGAATACATATTCCCCAGGTTTTATTTAAGGTCATCTCTTTTTTTGTAGTAATTAAATATATGCAAGTAAGAAAAAACAGCTCACATTTTCAGTATTATGCATGGAGATATCCTTGTCCAAGTCTAAAGATTTTAGTTGCCATTCTTGATTTCTGTTTTATTATCTCTCTCTGAGGAAAAAGACAGAAATTCTCCAGCCAGAGATGTTGTGTGACCAAATATAAATATGAAGAAACAAACTGCTGAGAATTTACTTATGTTACCAAAAATCTTATTCCTTTTCTTTTTCAAATAGTTTCCTAATGAAAAAATGTGAAGTAACAACAATTAAGCATTCATAAATGAGAAAACACATAAATTATTGAAAATAAACCATGGTATATCTTTTCACTATTTTAAACCCAGTTTTATTTAACTACACAATACTGAAGTTTACAAAGTTTCTCAGGTGTATCTTGTAATAGTGCAATTGAATTTATATGAATAGGTAAAACATGAAATATCTGAATTTAGTTTTGAGTTTACAGTAAGGGAAGAAGATAATATAATTAATATTATATGATCTAAAGATATAGTAGGATCTAACACATTTTGTAATTATTTACAAGTGTGAATTTGCATGAGATAGTGCATTCTCTATGAGGGACTTTATTGCTACTTATTTTTAAGTAGCCTCAGAATTTTAAGTGTCTGTCACAAAACGGACATTATTTTACATGTTTTAAAATGAGATAAATGTAAAAGTCCTCAGGTATACAATCAACAAATGATGTTTCTATTTAGCTCAGGCCACAGGGGTTTCCAGTATTCTCTCCTTTAATCAAGTTTCTAAAAGAAGGTAGAAATAGGTCATGGTTTTTTTTTTCTAATTTTCTGTAAACAGATACTGGTAAAATGACTCTATCAAAACTTACAAATAATACTGAAAGCAGCAAGGCTCTTTGAAAGTAGATCATTCTTAATGACAAAGTTTCCTAGTTCCTTTTTTATTTTCTTTTTAAAGTGAAATTTGAACAACTGCTTTTTAACACTTCTGAACAAAATTCAGCTTAGATATAATTTTTATATAATGCCTTTGAATTCTGACCAAAAAACATAATTTGCATCAGGGCTTAGTATGGGTCGTATTAGGATATTAGTGTGCTTCATTTCATCAGCTTCTGTGTTAGTCAGTGATCAGCTAAGTTGACTTGATTTACAGGTAAAACTGTGCAGAGTTCTCTTTATTCTTTTCATTGTGCACACTAGAAATTGTAAAGGCATAAAGGCTATGCTCAAGAGGTTTCAGATTTAAACAAAGTAGTTTGGGCACTCAAGCTTTAATCAAAGGTTCAGTCTTCACATATTTATGTGCAAAATTTCAAAGTGAGATTTATCAAATAAAGAAATCAATGTCCTTACTAACGCCTATATAACCTACACTTTTGTATGTTACACATAGCATTTAATTCTTATAATTTAAGTTGATTCAATTATAAGAAAGCCTAACTCCACACGAGCTTATCAACATAGGTAATACTGGGAAACTTCCTCTTGTGCAATTTTTAAATCTGACTAAATTGTCACAGCTTTGGAAGTTTAATGCAATGTCTATTTTCTCAGGGTGAATATTGTTGCTATAGTTTTTATATAACTGAACATGACTATATCAGTATGCAGTCTTTTAATTGAATTAGTAAACAGAATATTCAGAAATACTAGTCAATTTGTTTTTAAGTACAATATTAAAATGTTACACATGCTGTATTTTTTATAGTTTAGTCATATAGAGCTTGGGAGACTAACTTTGTTTAGAAAGAACAAACTGAAACAGAGTAATCAGTTTTCAGAGATTTTTATTAAAAACATAATGTATACCTGATGCTAAATTTACATTTCCTCATTCAAGAAGTGACCATGTCACCCAATATTATGGATTTAAGCAGGAGTATATGATTCAGCTCTCCAAATAAAATCCTTTACAGATGTGACTTGACTTATTGAAAAACTAATTCTAAAGCAAATTTTCATGGTATTTTCTTAGGAAAATATATCTCAAAGTGCTTGTTTACAAATGAAATTTTATTATAAGAAGCACAGTCTTTAGATTGCAGAGTAAATTGAAGTGTGAAAGTTCTATGTCAGTTCTTTAAAAAGTCTTACAGATTCTGGGAGTCTTCAACAACACGTTGTGTCACGAAATCTTTAATTATTTAAAAATTATACTGTGATATCTACCTCTCATAGTTAAAACTTTAAGAACGTGAGGAAATAAGTACCTACTTTTTAAGTTTTAAAAGGTTAGTTGAAACAATGCATTAACCCTATCTAATTTTTCCCATATTAGAGTATTAGAAATATTAATACACTGTGAGATGATAAGGGGTACTTATTTCATCTCAGGTTAATTATCAGTCATTAGTTTCTGTGTGCTGGGGAACGTGGCAGGTGTTACCTTGCAATTGAGGCCAATGTTCCAAAGCAAAACCACATAGCTTATTAGTACCTGCTGTGTCCTAAAACGAATTGCCATAGGCCTTACAAAGAGAGGGCAGAACAGGTCTACATTATCATCTTTCCCTGTGTCCCACCTCCATTTCCTCCCTGCCTATTTAATTGGAGTATAGAAACTCAAGGAAAAACTTCAGAGAATAGAGTTAGATTGGGGTATGCATTTTTTTCTTTTTCTTTTTTTAGTACTCCTTACCCATGCTAAGGAATGGTTTACAATAATCCCTTGCAGAAAGTAGCAATGCCTAAACTAAGGAAAACCAGTGTCACCTGACCTGGTGGGACATTTGCTTAGGAAAATACTTGTTGATCAGCCCTTGAACTTCATTTGCGCCAAGCATGGAAAGAGAGCTTGAGTGAGTTGGCAGGCTGGGGAGAGGGTGAGAAGATCAGCAGAATTTTATATCACACATTCTAATTGTTAAATAATTCAAATCACAATAAAACCCTAATGTTTCTTTCCCTTAACTATCATCTTGACATCTTTAAAGATCCTCAATGATTTTCTCCTCTTCTTCTTCTGAGCAATTACTAAACTTCCTTCTTTTCAAAAACACATTTTCAGGTATTTTTATTTTCCTTTTGAAGAATTTTTTTTGACTTGAAGCTGCAAGGCCCTCTCTGCCATATGCATATTGAATCTATTGTTTTAGAAAGAGAAATGAAGTTAGGTGTGGAGTGGTTGTTTACAAGTTAGCCTGCAAAATCAACATGTAAAAAACTTAGTTTTGAAGGATTTTTGGTTCTAGTTAGTGATCAGTCTCCTCAGTCTGCATGAAGATCTTTATTGAAAGATTGAGCCTTTTTCAAAACATTGAATCTGTGTTAATGTGTAGGACTAAGAGATATTACTACTGAGAGTCTGCAATTTAATTTTAAGGCTAATTTAACAGAAACCTAAATCTCATACTCAAAACCTAAAATCAATCTATGGTCTTCCAATTGATCTGAGGCCAAGTAGTACATAACAGAATCCAAAACTTATCACACGTTCTGTATATTTAATGACTGACCAATAACTCTGAAATCTCCCTCAGGTAAAGTTAAATTAATAAAATCAATGAAGACTCTTACATGTAATCTTTCTCAGGTAAAATTTTAAAAACAGTGTTCTTAACATATACTTTTACATATATACCAGTAAACTAATTGTCACATTTTTATACAGTTGTATACAAGTGCAAATTTCTGGAAAGTAGTTCTGTGAATACTGATAACAAAAACTATATTCAATATTTTGTTTTTTTATACTACCAGATATTAGTCTAATCTCAATCAGTACTAATGGTGTCTTGAAAGCAGAATAATTTTTAGACCCTTTTGTGTTTAGAGGTAGAGTTTGTGTGATAAGTTACTTGTATAGGCCGTGAAAAGAATGAAGTTTCATGGTTATAGAGTTTGTTGATCAGAAACTGACCACGTATGATGACTGAGTAGTAACAGATATTGTGCCAAGAGTTTTTCTTTTACTATCAGCCATACTAATCTCCCAATTCTAAGCAAGATTTGAGGTAATATTATATATTTATATAACACACTGAGCATTTCATCACCAAACACATACTAGATATCTTTTCATTTTTTCTCCTTTTTATACCAAGAAATCAAAATGTTTACAAAAGAAATTGCAATATAAATTTTTCTAAAAACATTTTGTTGAATGAACTCATCCTAACTTCCTCAGATATTGTATTCACATATTCTACAAAAAGAATTAGAAATAAAACCCTTTGGGATCATTTGGAATGTATCACATATTTTTATAAAAAAGCTTCCCAAGGTGTAGTCTGTATTCTGCAGTACTATAGGTATCAGAGAACACACACACACACACACACACACACACACACACCCCTGTTTTTGTGGATAAATAAATTAGTGAAAAGATAAATATACTATTTTTGGAGCTTTATAACCAATTTTATTAAACTAAAACTCTAACAAATGCCTCACTAAAGAAATCAGTTTAACTTTGATTAACTTGAAATTAAATAAAAAATTGGGAGCCGTTTACTTTTGCATTAGCCATATTTAAAAGAGTGGAATTGTGGAACATCTTTGCTTAGATTTCGGGTACCATTGAATGATCCACAATAACAGGTTTGCTCATGGGTATTGCTTCTGGAAATATTTATTCTTGTAAGGTTTTTGAAGAGATATAAAATTCAGCTGTATATCTTTTAGTTGAATTATTTGAAAATATTATTTTATTTACTGAAAGTTTTAAATTTAAAATGCTTAAATTTTATTTACTGAAAATAGCATGCATTTTTAATTTAGTTTTATGGTACTTTCTGAAGTGCCTGCTATAGTATGACAACACCACCTGTGCTACACTTATGAAGTCTGTCATATTTCAGGATTTTTAATTTTCGTATAGGTTTGTAACTAAAAAGCAAAAATTTCATGATAGCAAAACTTTGACTTACAATGATCCTGCCTGGGGACAAATCATTTTCATACATTTTTGTGTGAAAGAGGTATATACTTTGAAATTTAAAAAATGAGTTACCACTTTAAAGCAAGTATAGGTCATTCTTTCCCCTGTTCATCCCTACAAGACTTCATATGAGAAACAGAACCCAAATAGTAAATATGAGTTAGAGTAGGAAAAAATGCATTGAATTCCTTAAAATAATATTGGAGATTATTTTCTTATTGCTTTTAAGCTAGGTTTTGTTTCTTTCTAAAAAAGAGTTACAAATGAACAGGATTTTTCATATAAATGAGCATTAAATACCTCTGAAAATAGTTTAAATATTTTCCACTTATTTGAAAAGCATTCATTTCAATTCAAAGAACTAATATTGGAAATAAATGGTAATAAATCTGTAGTTAGATGGAGACTGTTTTCAAACGTGCATACATTTATTATTTTTCTGAATGAAATTTAGCATGGCTCTGTAGGCCATGAAAATAGAAGTACAAGGTGCATATTCTCATGGAGTTTAAAATGTTTGCTCTCATGAATTGAAACAAGTATGCATTTTTATCCAAACAAGTTAATTTTAAGCAATGGTCTATTACTTTTTAGTGTATATTACTTCATACTCCTTTTCTATTATTTTTATAGCTATTCAATTTATCATTTTTTTACCATATTCCTCTTTGAATTCCTAATAGAATTGTGAAATAATCTATTAAATCTTCTCATCTATCAACTATGAATACTGCTACAGATAAATATATTTTCTCTAAGTTAAAAGTACACAAGTGGAATTTCCTAAGATGGAGTCTATTTCTACAAGTCCTGTTTATGAACACTGAGTAAAACTTCATTTGATTTCATATCTTGCATTTTTCTATTACATGACTTCAGATTCTCTCATATTTGATTATCAATTATATAGAGGAGTGGTAGGGAAGAAACTATAAAGAAACTAAAATTTTCTATCCATAAAAAAGAACTTGCCCACATTTTATATACAGTTGTTCCTCCTTTTTCAAGGTAGTTATGTTTTATAAAGTTGCAGTGAATACTGACTTGGTGAATCCAGAGCCATTTTTCCTAGGGGATATACAGAGTTAGGTTCCTGAGAGCCATTCATTGCAACATTTTCACCAATCAAGCATAAGCTTGTTTTTTATGTGCTTTGGTTAATGACACATAACGTAATATATATTGGTAAGAAATAATTATATGTGGTATTTCTTTATAAGGAAACATTAGCTGAAAAGAGTTTAATCATTTCCTGACCCTGGATAACATGGCCACAGATATATTTGGCTTTGAAACTCACACTGTGCTGTCTGCAATGCTTATTTTATCAGTTATCATCACATAAATCCACAAATTTAACCAGTTATCCATCTTTTCCATAGCTTCATCATAAACTATACATGTTATTTTAATACTTTTTGAAGCATTCTCCTATAAAGATCAGTAAATTTCCTCTTCCTCTCTCTGAAAATGCTATATTGTTGATTCATTAATATTGAACTCAAATAGCACAATTCATGTCTGAATATGTCTTATCACTTGTATCTTCTCCAGAAGGCACATCACAGCCTTCTTGGGCTTAGAAACAAGAGACAGCACTTTAGTGTTATTCTTGGGGGCCATTTTAAACAGCAAATTCACTGAAAAAGAGCACTAAACTGCAAAAAATTTGGCATTAGATAGATGGTGAAAAAAACTCATTTACAGGATGAGAACTGAAACAAGAAGGCAGAGCATAGCCTTGTTTGACCTTAGCTCTGGACATGCTCCTTAGGTGACTCTAATTTTTGATTCCTTTGTGCCTATCTGAAAATGTCCATGAGCACTGATTTTGTGGTTAAAAATAAATTTTAGCAAGAAGGAAAATCCACAATTATGTAATCTGCGGATAATGAGAATCAACTATCTTTAAGCATTTTTTGAAATAGATAGAACCAACAGAAATCAGGGACCAACATTAATCCCTAGAAAACATTGAAGGTGCCTCTGGTTAACAGACTCTGTGAGTCAGCTTTCCTTAGAATGGCCTGGAGTTTGCCTACATAATAGAGGAAGGAAACATAAAAGCAAAAATATACAAGGATCACATAAAATACTACTTATTTTTGGTGTATGTAAAGAGTAGGAAATCAAGACAAATACAAAAAAGAGGGCAAGACAGCTGTGATTTTTAAGTCAGGATGTTCTTAACAGAGATGAATGCATGTAGAAATAAGAACAAAAGATGATTTCAGCTCACAGTGTTAAGCAGTAAGCAGACTTATGTGGTTAAGGACTTATTGTCCATTATGGGCACCACAGGCTAAGATTTTTATTTTATCATGTCTGTGTCTAACTCTAAAGGCTTCAATTTATAGCAGCAAGTGTTTTAATAGCTGGGAATGGATGTGGGGCAGGCTAAGTGTCATAAAGTCCAACCTCTAATGAGACTATTGTTTTTGTTGTAAATTTAAAAGGAGAGTGTGCCAGTACTTAAATAAGATGAATTGTCACAATGTGTCTTTAGTAGTTATAAAGCCATTGAGTGTAAATTATCTTTAAAAATCCTAATTCCGTCTTTTGTTTTAGTTACAACCAGAAGATAATTGGTCATTTTATAGAGAGAGATTTAAAAATTATAATAAAGAGGGTTTTAAAGACAGCAACTTTAAAATGATTTTTAAAGCCAAGAAAAAAATGTCTTATAAAAGCAACCTATTTTACAGGGAATGAATGTGTTTCACTTTTTTCCCTACAATGATAATTTAATTCAATAATTAGGAAGATTATTATGAATTTTATATCACATAAACTCCATGGAAAAATTATTCCTAAAAATAATGGAGTAGAATCCTTTAGTGTACACATGAAAAATTGTTAGTATAAAGCTCGTATTCCCATTATTTCTGGCAACTTCAGCTGTTTCCTCTATTTGGAATGCTGTAACTCCAACTTGTTACCCGGCTAATTCTTTAGGTGCATTCAGGTGTAATTTTAGAGATAATATCCTGGAAATTTAATCTAACAACAAAAAAAACTAAACTGAAATCCATGTTACCATCTATAATTTTTCCTTAAAATAGTAAGTTATTTTTCTAATCACTACCTCTGAAAGTTTACATGCTGTGGATTCTATGAACCTCTGAACACATTCTACTCATTAAGTTTTATTTCACTTTTACTGTGAAGACAGCCTAACACCATAGCCATATTTACTTGACCTCTATTGGGTAATTCCCATGCCAGAATTTACCTTTCATTCCGGAACATGCCATTTTTTTTTTTTTTTTACCGTGCTTCACTTTGTTGTACTTTCCAGATATTTCACTTTTTACAAACTGAAGGTTTGTGGCAATCCTGTGTCAAGCAGTTATATTGGTGCCATTTCTCCAAAAGCATGTGCTCACTTTTTGTCTTTGTGTCAGGTTTCGGTAATCTTGCAATACTTCAAACTTTTTCATTATTATTATATTTGGGGTTTTTTTTTAACATCTTTATTGGAGCATAATTGCTTTACAATAGTGTGTTAGTTTCTGCTTTAGCCATTTTGTTTTGAATGTATTTGATTATATGTTGTCTTTCCTCTCTGAAACATGTGCTGTGGAGCATGAATTATATCTTATTCTCTTTTTTCTTTTCCTATCTGAAATGTCTAGAATGATAATAAATAGTATTAAAAATTATGATGATAGGAAATCCATAAAACTTGAGATTTTGCCTTTAATTTTTAACAAAGTATAAATTAAGGTCTAGGGGATGATAAGATGATTTTTAAATAGAGTATTATTTTCTTTGCTGCTTTTTCTCGTCATTTGTCTAGTAACAGTGTTTATTTTGTCCTTTGCTTCCTGGTACTTCTACCTCTAAATACAGGCCATAATGCAAATAGCTGGGTTGTTTCTATCTGATTGTTCAATGACTATAAGGACTCAGTCAAGTGGAGAGTAGGATAATTATGCAATCAATCTGGGTTAGAAAAGGGAGTGTAGAGAGTCACCACACAATGGATCTTTCTTTAAGTCATGCAAAATAGCTTAGAAACAAATCTGGAATTTGTTAATTATACTTAAATCTTGTTTTTAATTTAAGCTGTATGATTTAGCAGCCAGAGTTCATTTTCAACCCTAGAGCTAAAAAAGTTTCACTGTCATATATTTTAAAGAGAATTTTACAGGCTTAAAGTTAAAATTATGATTGATGCAGTGTTGGCAAGTTTTCATGTCTAATTCTTTCAGGACTTAACTCCATTATAATAATTCTCATTAGAATAATTATGAAAACTGAAATATATTCTTCACAGTTCACAAGGTGGTTCATTTGTAATCCCTGTCAAAATATTATTTTTAAATATTGTTGTGACTAATTAATTTAACTTTAACAAGTAGTGTTCATAAAATATGCATTTATAAATAGCAGACCTATGTTTATTACTTCCAATACAGCAATTCATAATGTAATTGAGTGTAGGTAAAATGATAATATGTAATCTCATTTTCTTGTCAATATCCCAAATCCCTTTATCTATTCTGTTTTACACTCAGAACATGACGTAAAATAAGAAGAGAAAAGGCGGAAGAGGAAGAGAAGTAGTTTTAAAGAATTATGGTTACAGAACTGAGTGTTTACACAATGAGGAACATTTCAGTACAGTAGTTCACACAGCCCTTCAAGTGAGTATCCTTCAGGCATATAGGAGATTGACTATAACTTGGCCTTTAAATACTACTCATCCTCCATAGCATCTCAATTATTCTGTTTCCTGATAGATGTTTTCCCACACTTCTCATCTGTAGTAGACACACATCTTTCCAGGACCCAGTGCCCCTACTGAAACCTCATCTACACAAGTGAGCTGCTGTGTAAGTCCTACATTCTGTTTGCTACTGCACCTTGCCTATTGAACTGGATTAAGCCTGCTCTTCAAATTGCCTACAGCCAATCTGGGAAACTCACAAATAAATAAATTCTTTATTTAAAAACTAGTGAGTAATATACAAGAAAGAAGAAAAATCTCAAATAAATATCTAAACTTACACCTAAAGGATCTAGAGAAAGAATAACAAGCAAAACCCAAAGTTAGTAGAAGGAAAGAAATCACAAAGATCAGAGCAGAAATAAATGAAATACAAATGAAGGAAACAATAACAAAGGTCAAAAAAACTAAAAGCTGGTTCTTTGAGAAGATAAACAAAATTGATAAACCATTAGACAGACTCATAAAGAAAAACAGGGAGAGGACTCATCAATAAAATTAGAAATGAAAAAGGAGAAGTTACAACAGACACCACAAAAATACAAAACAACCTAAGAGACTACTACAAGCAACTCTATGCTAATAAAATGGACAACATGGAAGAAATGGACAAATACTAGAAACGTATAACTTTCCAAGACTGAACCAGGAAGAAATGGAAAATATGAACAGACAAATCACAAGTAGTGAAATTGAAACAATGATTAAAAATCTTCCAACAAACAAAGGTCCAGGACCAAATGGCTTCACAGGTGAATTCTATCAAACATTTACAGAAGAGCTAACACCCATCCCTCTCAAACTCTTCCAAAAATATTGCAGAGGAAGGGACACTCCCAAATTCATTCTATCAGGCCACCATCACCCTGATACCAAAACCAGACAAAGATACTACAAAAAAAGAAAATTACAGACCAATATCACTGATGAATAAAGATGCAAAAATCCTCAACAAAATACTAGCAAACAGAATCCAACAGCACATTAAAAGGATCATACACCATGATCAAGTGGGTTTTATCCCAGGGATGCAAGGATTCTTCAATATAGGCAAATCAATCAATGTGATACACCATATTAACAAATTGAAGAAGGAAAACCATAGGATCATATCAATAGATGCAGAAAAAGCTTTTGACAAAATTCAGCACCATTTATGATAAAAACTCTCCAGAAAGTGGGAATAGGGAACCTACCTCAACACAAAATGGCCATATACGACAAACCCACAACAGACATCATTTTCAGTGGTGAAAAACTGAAAACATTTCCTCTAAGATCAGGAACAAGACAAGGATGTCCACTGTCACCACTGTTATTCAACATAGTTTTGGAAGTTGTAGCCACAGCAATCAGATAAGAAAAATAAATAAAAGGAATACAAATTGGAAAAGAAGAAGTAAAACTGTCACTGTTTGCAGATGACATGATACTATACATAGAGAATCCTAAAGATCCACCAGAGGGTGGAAGGGGTGGGAAAAAAAAAAAAAAAAGATGCCACCAGAAAACTACTAGAGCCAATCAATGAATTTGGTAAAGTTGCAGGATAGAAAATTAATACACAGAAAACTCTTGCATCCCTATACACTAATGATGAAAAATCTGAGAGAGAAATTAAGGAAACACTCCCATTTACCATTACAACAAAAAGAATGAAATACCTAGGAATAACCCTACCTAGGGAGACAAAAGACCTGTATGCAGAAAACTATAAGACATTGATGAAAGGAATTAAAGCTGATACAAACAGATGGAGAGATATACCATGTTCTTGGATTGGAAGAATCAATATTGTGAAAATGACTATATTACCCAAAGCAATCTACACATTCAACGCAATCCGTATCAAATTATCAATGGCATTTTTTACAGAGCTAGAACAAAACCTCTTAAAATTTATATGGAGACACAAAAGACTGCAAATAGCCAAATCGGTCTTGAGGGAAAAAAAATGGAGGTGGAGGAATCAGACTCCCTGACTTCAGACTATACTACAAAGCTACTGTAATCAAGACAATATGGCACTGGCACAAAACAGAAATATAGATCAATAAAACAGGATAGAAAGCCCAGAGATAAACTCATACACATATGGTCACCTTATCTTTGATAAAGCAGACAAGAATATACAGTGGAGAAAAGACAGCCTCTTCAATAAGTGGTGCTGGGAAAACTGGACAGCTACACGTAAAAGAATGAAATTAGGACACTCCCTAACACCATACACAAAAATAAACTCAAAATGGATTAGAAACCTAAATGTAAGACCAGACACTATAAAACTCTTAGAGGAAAACATAGGCAGAACACTCTTTGACATAAATCACAGCAAGGTCTCTTTTGATCCACCTTCTAGAGTAATGGAAATTAAAACAAAAACAAACAAATGGGACCTAATGAAACTTAAAAGCTTTTGCAAAGCAAAGGAAACTACAAACAAGATGAAAAGACAACCCTCAGAATGGGAGAAAATATTTGCAAATGAATCAACTGACAAAGGATTAATCTCCAAAATATATAAACAGTTCATGCAGCTCAATATTAAAAAAAAAACAAACAACCCAATCAAAAAATGGACAGAAGACCTAAATAGATATTTCTCCAAAGAAGACATACAGATGGCCAAGAAGCACATGAATAGCTGCTCAACGTCACTAATTATTAGAGAAATGCAAATCAAAACTCTAATGAGATATCACCTCACACCAGTTACAGTGGGCATCATCAGAAAATCTACAAACAACAAATGCTGGAGAGGGTGTGGAGAAAAGGGAACCTCTTGCACTGTTGGTGGGAATGTAAGTTGATACAGCCACTATGGAGAACAGTATGGATGTTCCTTAGAAAACTAAAAGTAGACTTACCATAAATCCCAGCAATCCCACTACTGATCATATACCCAGAGAAAACCATAATTCAGAAAGACACATGCACCCCAATGTTCATTGCAGCACTATTTACCCCAGTATTCATTGCAGCACTATTTACAATAGCCAGGTCATGGAAGCAACCTAAATGCCTATCGACAAATGAATGGATAAAGAAAATATGGTACATATATACAATGGAATATTACTCAGTCATAAAAAGGAACAAAATTGGGTCATTTGTAGAGACATGAATGGATATAGAGGCTGTCATACAGAGTGAAGTACGTCAGAAGGAGAAAAACAAATGTCATATATTAATGCATATATATGGAACCTAGAAAAATGGTACAGATGAACTGCTTTGCAGGGCAGAAATAGAGACACAGATGTAGAGAAGAAACGTATGGACAACAAGTGGGGAAAGTGGCAGGGGGGGGTGGTGTGATGAATTGGGAGATTGGGATTGACATATATACACTAATATGTATAAAATGGATAACTAATAAGAACCTGCTGTATAAAAATATAAATAAAATTAAATTAAAAAAAACATCTAGTGAGTAATATAAAAAAATTGTACAAAAGAAGAGTGAAGGGATATATTACAACTGGCTGTCTCATTAATGTTGGCAAAGAATTATTCAAGAAAAGACACTTGAAAAAAGAATACGAATTTGCCAAAAGAATGAGGGCAGAATGATGACCACTTTTTTAAAAGAGTGAAGTGAAAGGTACCAGCACTATCAAGAAACTACGTAGCCAGTTATTGCTTTGGGACCTGCACTCTTCCCAATCTCCATAGTTATTGATCTGAGAAAGAGCATTTGACTAAAACTAAGTATAGTAAGGATAATCCTCACACTCTCTTCTAGAAAGACTGGGTCAGAATAGGTATTATATTAAGTTAGATATATAGATATATAAAGGTATATATAGATAGTATATTATATATTACATCAATATACATATTCAAGTATATATCCATATAATGAGCTAACATAGGGCCAAATAAAAAATATACTGTAGCAGTAAGAAAAAGCAAAGCAATTCTAAGCACCTAGAGAAGTTTATAACAAAAAATATGTATTACAGAAAATAAGAAAATAGCATAGAACTTAGTGTCTCGAATACATGTGAAGGGAAATGGTGTCTGTAAAGCAGAAGGAGACCGTTAAAGTAGACCATAAAAAAAAAGAAAAGGATGAGAAGAAAAAATAGAGTGGGTAATATTAAAATGGATTACGTTGAGTTATACACAGATTTAAAAATAAAAGGAAATAGAAATAATCCTGCAGAAATTTAATCAGGACTTGGCATATAAACATAAAAAGATTATCCAGCATTAAAAAAAGGACAAACCAATAGAAATAATGGAGAAGCACGCTAGATTATTCACAAAAATAATTAAGATGAAATAATTAACCATGCAAAGTGCATGGTTTACTAAATTTGAAATAAAAATTAAAAGGAACAACATAAAAATACTAATCTGTGGAATATTAATAAAATAATGTTATTGAAATAAAAATTAAACATTAAATAGTCTTAATTGTTAAGAAGTTAAAATAGGCAAACTTCAGACAAATTTTACCACTAAAGTAAGTAAATAAATAAACCAATAAATAAATGACTGAAATGGGAAAAGAAACTGAAAAAACAAATCAATAAAATTATATAAAAGGAATGCAGTGTCAAAAGAGATTTTAAAAAAGAGAATGTAATGATTAATTTAATAAGAAACTGTTCTGAACACCTTGTTTTTACTGAGAAAATATAAATGATTGAATAAAATTAAACAATAACCATACAAAAATGCAAAGGTATCATCATTTCCTTTATAAGTCCTTAGGGTTAGATAATTTTAGTAATCATTTTGTCTAAATCTTTAAAGAAAAAATATTTCCTAAACTATAAACTATTCCACATTATTGAAAAAAGAGGTAATACTATGGAATTTATTTTATAAAGCAAGTAAAACTTTGATACCAAGACTAGATACTGGAAGAAGATGCCATCTAGGACTTTTATAACTAGAGAGGAGAAGTCAATGCCTGGCTTCAAAGCTTCAAAGGACGGCTTAACTCTCTTACTAAGCGATAATGCAGCTGGTGACTTTAAGTTGAAGCCAATGTTCATTTCCCATTCTGCAACTCTTAGGGCCCTTCAGAATTGTGCTAAATATGCCGCCTGGGCTCTATAAATGGAACAATAAAGCCCTGATGACAGCACATCAGTTTACAACATGGTTTACTAAATATTTTAGGCCAACTGTTGAGAGCTACTGCTCAGAAAAAAGGATTTCTGTCAAATATTACTTCTGATTGACAATGTACCAGGTCACCCAAGAGCTCTGATAGAGATGTATAGTGATATTAATCCTGTTTCCATGCCTGCTAACACAACGTCCATTTTTTAGCCCATGGATCAAGGAGTCATTTCACATTTCAAGCCATATTATTTAAGAAATACATTCTGTAAGGCTATAACTGCCTTAGATAGTGATTCCTCTGATGGATCTGGGCAAAGTCAAGTGAAACCTTCTGGAAAGGATTCACCATTCTATATGCCATTAAGAACATTTGTGGCTTAGAGGAAGAGGTCAAAATATCAGCATTAATGGTAGTTTCCAAGAAGCTGATTCCAACCCTCATAAATGACTTTGAGTGATTCAAGACATCAGTGGAGGAACTAACTGCAGATGTGCTGGAAATAGCAAGAGAACTAGAATTAGAAGTGGAAGCTGAAGATATGACTGATTTCTGTAATCTCATTAAAGAACTTGAATGAAGAGCTGCTTCTTATAGATGAGCAAAGAAAGTAGTTTCTTGAGATGAAAACTACTCCTGGTGAAGATGCTCTGAAGATTGTTGAAATGACAACAAGGGATGTAGAATATTATACAAAGTTAGTTGATAAAGCAGTGGCAGGGTTTGAGAGGACTGACTCCAGTTTTGAAAAAACGTTCTACTCTGTGGAGTCAATCAATGAAGCAAACTTCACTGTTGTCTTATTTTAAGAAACTGCCACAGGCACTTCAGCCTTCAGCAGCCACCACCCTGATCAGTGAGTAGCCATTAACATCTAGGCAAGACCTTCCACCAGCAAAAAGGTTACAACTCGCTGAGGGCTCAGATCATGGTGTTAGGTAGTTAGACATAAGCAGCAAGAAGGTGACAGCAGTGAAAAGACAAGAGGGAGTAGTTGAGTCACACCCCAACCATCTGGGGACCTTCCCCTAACTTTAGCAGCAAGACGGCAACTGTGGCGAAAGACAAAAGGGGAGCAGCTACGTTACACCCCAACCATCTGGGTACCCTCCCCTTACCCCACCCAGAACGGGTTAAACTATGGCCGTATGGTGGGCAAACTTATCCTGATAAAGAGGAGGCACAGCAACACAAGGGAACGTCCCTGGGCTGTGCATGCCCAGACCAGACAGGCGTATAACCTATAGTTAACCCAAACTCATTATACCATCATTATAATAAAATCTACATGTGATCCCCCACCCCTACCCATGGGCATTTCTTAGCGAATCAAGGGTGAGAGCATGTGCAGTAGTGAACTTGTCACATAACTCGGGACTGTCAATCAAATAATGACCCCTGTCATTCCCTCCACCACCCCGCAGAATGCTCCTTAAAAATGCCCTTAAGCCTGTACAGGAATGCTGGTTTCACTTTGCAGAAACAGCCTGCTCTCTCTCTCTGAGGGTGTACCTATGCTTAAATAAACTTTGCTTTGTATTTACGCCTGAAGTGGTAGTCTGCAATTCTTTGCTTGCTACTGTGAGGACCAAGACAAGGATTTGGTCCAGGTCCAGATATTCCATTGACCTCCTCGGTTGAAGCTATTGTGACACAACACACGCCACCCGGTAACATTGGTTAGCATTTTTTAGTAATAAATTATTTTTTAATTAAGGTACGTGCTTGTTTTAGACATAATGCTACTGCACACATAATAGACTACAGAACAGTGTATATGCACTAGGAAACCAAAAAGTTTGTGTGACTCACTTTATTTAGATGTTCACTTTATAGGGGTGGTCTGGAACCGAGCTTGCAATATGTCCAAGATATGCCTGTAGGACTGTACCTTCATTATATTCCATATCACAAATTGTTTGCAGTGTTTGAAGAATAATGCTCGGATTCCAAGATAGATGCTTTTTTTAAACCAATGCATGAGTCAAGAGGATTAAATTAGATAACACAAAATCACATTATACATTATAGAAAGTGTTACATTATTAGTAATAGTTTATTATCTCATGTTGATGAGATCAGACAAATGCAGATATATTTTGAATTGATCCGTGTTTGAAAATTTTATTGTTTTTTTTTTTGGAAAATAATTGAGTTCAGCAAATTCATAGCTAATTAGATGATATACTTAATGTTTTGTTTACTGTAGATTGTTGTCAATTGGAAAGAAATTTCTATTGCTTTTTCTAAATTTTTGAGGTAATTTAATACAGTGGTGAAGAACTTGGGGTGTGTGACATTGAGCAAGTTAATTTCCAAAACTCATTATTGTTATTAATAAAATAAGAATAAAAATAGCACCTACTTCATACAATTGTGGGGATTAAAAAGATAACAAGATGACTAAATAAGAAAAATCTAATAAATGTTTATTTTCTGCTATGATTAGTGTGGTTGTTGTTCATAATGTTGCCAATATCAATGACGATTTTAACATACTTATCAATCAGCCAAGATAAAGTCATGCATTTATGTGGTCAAATGATTTTCAACAAAGGAGCCAAAGCAATCCAAAGGTGGAAAAAAAAATGTCTCTTTAACAAATGGTGCTGGAAAAACTGGATATTCATTCTGAAAGGAATTGAACCTCAATTCATGGTTCACATCAGACACAAAAATAAAACAGACTGACAACACCAAATGTTAGTAAGAATGTGGAGCAACTGATCCCTCAAATTGTTTCTGAGAAAGTAAAATGTTGCAACAATCTCTTTAGAATGTTCTAGCAGTTTCTAAAAGAAAAACTAAACATACACTTATCTTTGACTTAAGAATTCTAGATGTATTCTCAGGAAAAATGAAAACAAGTTCATGCAAAAACTAGTACATGGAAATCTTAGTAGCATGACTCATAATAGCTAATAACTGGAAATACTAGGTTTCCATCAGTAGAAAAATCACTAAAAATTTATTTTATTCATATAACAAAATATTAGCCATAAAAAGGAACAAAGCACTGACAAACACAATATAGAGGAATCCTGAAATGAAAATGAATAAAGCCAGTCACAAAATAGTTACACAACTGTAAGGTTCCATTTATATGAATTTCTAGAACTAGATAAACTAATTGAACTGGGAAAATAAATAAGAGTGGTTACATTAGCTAGGATGCCAAAGGAGTTTGATTGAAAATAAGCATGAGAATATTTTTCTGGAGCATTATTAATGTGGCAAGTGTCCAGAATACATAGATAGAGGTACATGTCAAAATTCAAAAAATGTACATACACGTTTAATTTTAAGTAAATTTTATATCAAAATTGTAAATAAAGAGTTAACTCTGTTTAGTGATGTGTGTGCTGAAGTTTTGAAGGAGAACTGAATTTATGTCTGCAATTTACTTTGAAATGTATTAACAATTTAAATGGACAGATGCACGGATAGAAACATACCTAAATAGGTAGATATGTGATAAAACAAGTATTATAAAATATTAATGTTAGAATCTAGGTGGTGGATATTGATGTTCACTGCAAACTTTTTTCAAATTTGCTCTATACTTGAATATTTTCATAATAATACACTGGAAAATTAAATGTACATTTGCACTGGCACAGTGATTCTATTCCTAGTTATTTACCTAAGAGAAATGAAACCATATGTTCACAAAGCATGCTGCATGAGAATATTTATAGCAGCTTTATTTATAATAGCCAAGAACTAAAAAAAGCCCAGGTATCTATCAACAGGTGAATGCATAAACAAATTGTGTCATATTTATACAATGAAACATCACTGAGCAATGGAAATGACCAAATTACTCATATATACAGCAACATCAATGAATATCAAGAACATTACGTTGGGTAAAAAAATTAGCACAGGGCTTCCCTGGTGGTGCAGTGGTTGAGAGTCCGCCTGCCGATGCAGGGGACACGGGTTCGTGCCCCAGTCTGGGAGGATCCCACATGCCGCAGAGCGGCTGGGCCCGTGAACCATGGCTGCTGAGCCTGTGTGTCCGGAGCCTGTGCTCTGCAACGGGAGAGGCCATAGCAGTGAGAGGCCCGCGTACCGCAAAAAAAAAAAAAAAAAATTAGCACAAATTAGTATATACTGAATGATTTTATTTATATGAAATTTATAACAGTCAAATCTAGCTTTTAGTGACAAATAAGTTCAATGGTCACCTGAGACGTAGGGGAGCTTTACCTGGTGATGGAATCATTCTATATATTGAATATGGAAGCTTGAGTTTCATGGGTGTATGGATTTATCAAAATTGATTGTACTGTATACTTAAGATCTGTGCTTTTAACCATAAAAAAATTACACCTAAACAAATTTTTTTTAAAAAAGGAATGTGTGTGTGTGTGTGTGTGTGTGTGTGTGTGTGTGTGTTCATAACTGGAATTTAGAAAGTTCACAAGAATATGACATACATATGAAGATTAATTTAGGACCATGGTTCTCAAGCAATAATATGCATATAAACCACCTAGAGATCTTGATAAGTGGGTTCTAATTAGTATTACTGAGATCAAATTTTTTGCATTTTTGTCAGGCTCCCTAGTCATGCTAATAATATGTCTGATCCACAGAGTATACATTGAAGATGGGGGTATTTAACCCAAGTAAAAGACCTAATAAAACTGTTGTCTTAAAATATTTCAAGGTATCTCATGTGTAAGAGGAGTCTATTTCTTCTCCCTAACATAAATAGAATAGGATCAACAATAAACTACTTACAGGGAGGCAAATATTTAAACAATGTAAATATATAATTTCAAACAATTAGATATTCTTAACAATGCATCTCATTGTCTAAAAGTAGGAGGCTATGAACTAGAATTGATCAAACAGTTCTTGTGTATATATATTTAAATTTGTGTTGAGATTGTATTAAATTGTCTCTAAATCCCTCTCATATCTATGATTCTGCAATGGTGGTAAAAAGATGTAACTATTACAAAACAAATGCTATATAGCAAACCTATAATTTTCATAAGTTTTGAATCTTAGGTAAGAGTATGAAGAAGATGAGTTTGGCTCTTTTAGTCAAGTAGCAGAGCCTTAGAAAGTTCCATGTTATATTTAAATTTAATGTTTAGTTTAACCAAAAAATGCTTAACTGAAACATGTTTCCTCTGTTCATTAAATAGAATTAAATAAAATTTTCTTTAATAAAAAACTAGTCTTGTCATTAGGATTTTGACTCTAATTGGTCATTATTTCTATTCTTTGAATATATAGAGAATGTTAAATTGTACTAATATCATGAAACCTTTACATACTGTGCTCATGATGCTAGCAGGAGAATTTACTCTGCCCTTTTCTGGCAAAAGATAAATTGTGCTAAAACCAAAATAGCCTCATTTTGTTTCCCTTGTCATGCTGAAACTAGGAAGACATCATTCAAAATAGTTAAATATTCAGAAGATGTGCAAAATCACAAAATTGGACCATTAGGATACATCGTTAAACTACCCAAGCTACTTGCCTGCAATTAATTGGTTTTATCCACAGATTTCCAAAATTTAACATTATTCAAGCGCCCACATTAACTACACATTTTCAAACCTTACCAAACACAAAAGAAACAATATCATATTTTGCAGAGATTACTTTTCAAATTTTCAAATATATGATCATAAAATACTTTCAAGTATATAATCCTCAGCTGTCATGATTTTGGGTGTAAAGAAATCTGTGATATCTATTAAAAACATTTAACTTAAATATATACCTTCCTATAATAAATATGATAGAATACAAGATTACATGAAAAAGCTAAAGAATGTTCAAATTAATAACTAAGCTTAAAAGTAAATTGTTCTTTTCAATTTAGTTCCTTAATATTGACAATACACTATAATAATTAATATTAGTCACAATTTCAATGTAAAAGAATAGGATGATTTTCTGTTCACAAAATCTTTGAGATTTTTTCTTATGTTACAATAATATTTTGTCATCATTTATCTATGGTTTTACAATTTACACTTTTTATCTATTTGCCTGCTTTCCTAAGGACATTTAGGAATGTCCTACTCTACACCACAGACAATACGTCACTTGGTTTTAGATATTCGGGGAAAAGAAGAAGCTAGACTCTGGGTACTACACTAAATAATACTTTTGATTTAACTTGATTCTAATCCTGACTGTTTCTGTCTTAACAAAGAAACTTATAAAGTTCACATCTCAACATCAGTTTATAAAACAAATAAAATCAATGTGAGCAATAGACATAAAGCAATAGTAATTTTATGCCATAACAAAATTAAAAAATTATTGCGGTCCCTTCGAATTTCTTCAAAGTAAAATTTTGTAAAAGTATATTCAAAATTATTAAATGTCTTATCTTGCTTCCTTCTATATCAATTATAGAAACCAAACCAAACAATAAAATCAGTACTACAGAATCATTAGCCATTGTGGTTTATATTTTATATCATGTTTCAGAAAGATGTTATTGGAGAAAATCAGACTAATATTATCAGTGCTTTCTTATGTTAAAGAAAATGTTCAAAATGTACTACATTCAGTTTTGTTCACTTAGAACGTTTTGGAATCGCTATGGTATTGATTCAAATATATTGCTAGATAAAAAGGAAGATGCAATAAAATTTGTCCATTATGTAAAAATAATAGTTCATACATATGTATTGACATTCTATAAAACCTTGAAAAAAGTCAAAAGTGAAAAGAAAAATTATCTTAATTTGATGATGAACTTGGTTATTTGGTAATGCTAATGTTGAAAACCTTTCCATTTAAGAGGAAAGTGAGTATAACTAAAAATAATTTGATATGACTTTTCAGGTCTAACATTTTTTAATAGATTAATAGTGGATAAAATATATTTTAAATTACCTAAGGGAAAAGCACTGTAGTTAAGAGGGTATTACAAGTAATTTCTTTATTAAAATTATGTATAACATCAAATAAAATTCCTAAATGTGTCAAAACACTTTTCTTTGACAATAGCTTTTAACTTACTCTTGTATTTGTGCACCAATAATTTTCAAGTGTTTTTCTATTGGCATTTGAAGAATGCATATTCTTTCATAAGACATTATTTATCATGAATGGAGGAGTAAAAAAGTGAAGAAAATTCATTAGTTGTCATGCAATATATGTTCCAAATTAGGCATCATCATTACTGACCAAATTTGGCACACACACACAAAAAAAATGATAAAAATCTAATTCAAGCTAGTTAAGGAAATATAAAAGAAGTTAGTTTGAAAGGTTCTGGGACAATTCAAAGAGTTGAAGGGCAAATCAAACAACTAAATAGGTAGAATTCTGAAACCAAGATAGTCCTCAGAATTTCAGGGACTAGAATTGAATAGTCATCATTAGCCTCTCTTTCTACTTGTTATGATTCCTTCTTCAGTGTTGTTTGTTCCCCCCAAATGCCTGTCTCATAACACTAGAATCATGGTAACCATTTGTCTATGTTTAGCAAATTTAGTTTAAAAATATTAAATGAAGCCTTGCTTGGCATGGATGGAGCTACATGCTGAAAACTTGTCAATGAAGTGAAATGAAAGATTGAGACAAATGTCCACTTTCAATATCCTGATGATCAGAGAAGAAGGGCATGCAAGTTAGGTATAACTCCCATTTGGACTACATATAATCATAGGTTACATGTAAGCAGGAAAAGAAGAAATAAGGATGGTATTCTCAGAAAACAAGGGTAGATTCTGGAAGTCAAAATAGTAATGTTAACAATCAATATTGAGGAAAATTAAATGAGTCCTAAAACTGATTTCTGTACTCAGGAAGAAAACTGCAAATACAGTTGAAGCTATAGCTAACAAATAGCAAGAGAAAAAATAAGAAACTGCAGATAAGTAGCACATTTTGATAGAAATTATAAATACCTCAAGAATTAAAGGGTAGTGAATACAGCTTGTCCACAGTAACGGATCACACAGCACTGAGAGGGTAGTATTGAAATGAATCTTAAAAATGAATAAAACAGGGCTTCCCTGGTGGCGCAGTGGTTGAGGGTCCGCCTGCAGATGCAGGGGGCATGGGTCCGTGCCCTGGTCCGGGGGGCGGGATACCACATGCCGGGGAGCAGCTGGGCGCGTGAGCCATGGCCGCTGAGCCTGCGCGTCCGGAGCTTGTGCTCTGCAACGGGAGAGGCCACAGCAAAGTGAGCTCTGCTGAATGGAACTCATACCAAACCTGCATCTTGAGCATAATAGTTATGTATTGGGCTATTTAATTCTAATCTCTTCACCCCCTAACCTCCCCAGTCACCACCACCCTGAGAAATTATGTGACATCTGCTTCATTTTTTTTTTAATCAAGGGATTTCGTGCTTGTATGTGTGACACCTAAGTAATAAGACGTAAAAATTAAATGGGAAAAGCAAATGGACATGAGGACAATATAGTGAATTTTTAACAAAAAATAGTTAACTATCATATATAAAGAAAGCAAAACAGAATGCATGCATTGATTCCATCTTAATTGATGCTGGTACCTTTTAATTGTATACCTTTTAGTCAAATTTTAATTGATATTCATTAATCATATTTTTAAAACTTTTCATCTTTTAACCAGATTTTAAGAAAGAAGTTTTACACACATAGTAAAAAAATATATAAATTAATACATCTTAAAAATGTCAAAGCTAATGTTTAAATCTCAGGAATATATGGGTACTCTTTGTACTTTCTGCTCCATTTTGCTGTGAACCTACAACTGCTAACAAAATTTAAATCTCACTTCCTCTGTCCCCAAAACTCTTCCTAATTCACAGATAATTATAAGGATAATCTCGTTGCCAACATTACGAAAGTCTTTATGTAGATAGATATATATAGCTTCTACATACATTACACAACATACGTACACATTATAATTTTAAATAAGATTATAATACATGTTTTACACTTTGCATTTTTTCACTTAAATCCAGTCTTCTGCAATTGGCACCTATATCAGCTTCTTTGTTTTTAATAATTGTATAGTATTCTATTTATCAAACGTACCATGTTATTTTATATTTTATTTATATTTTATAAATATACCATTTTATTTATAAATATATTTTATTTATCTTTTATAAATCTCATTTATGTAAACTACTTCAAAATTTCTATTACATACTTTTCCAGGCCTGATAAATATCTAGCATTAGAAGTACTGATTATGTTTATTTTAAATTTAGTTAGATTATCATGTTGTACACCAAACTAGTTGCAATAATTCATATTTTCACCATGGGTGAATGTTCCCCTATCTAAGTTGGAAAGACTCTTTAGTATAGCAAAAACAAAAAAAACCCAAAAAAAACCCTGCAAAAACTTAGATAACTTTGGAGGAAGATTGATTGATTGAAATTACTGAAAAACCAAAAGGACATTTTGAAAACTGTACAGATGTTCTTCACAGATTATCCTGAATTACAGTTCTATGATTCATCTTTATGTAAATTTAGTACATATTTCAGTTGAAAAAGGAATAACCAAGGCCATAAACCAATAATTTTCCAAAGGTAACCAAATGGAAAAGTATTGAAAGAACTATAAGAAGGAAATGTTTGGGCCTGGATTCCAGTCACAGCTTTATTACTGGTTGACTTTGTGACTTTAAATGAATCACTTAAAATCTCTGAACCTCAATTTCCCAATACATACAATAAAGATCAGGTTATATATTGTTGAATGTCCCTTCCACATCTGATTTGATATTGCAATTTTATGGAGCTAGTAACCCAGCTACTTTGTTCATAAAAATTACTTCATCAGATGGGGAAAAATCACTAGTCTTGTCATCGCACAATGATACACTAAAATTCTCTCACTGAGATTTCTGATTCTCCCAATATAGAAATAAAGTAGAGAAGGTAAAGAGATTTGATTAGCTGAAGTACATTTTCGCTAGCATAGCAAACATTCTGAAAGAAAAAAGCTTTGGGTAAGAGCAATTGATTGTGAGATGACACAAAGTTCTATGAATATTTGGATTAAAAGTCAGGAGAGCCATTCAATATACAAAGTTTATGAATAAAAAAAAGTATTTTAAAGTCAGTAATATTGACTTTTACTAATGGTGTTTGGTAATATTCTTTAGCACATGGGCTTAGAAGACATTATTAATTATTTAAATATCCATTACTTATATTTCTAAAAATGATTAAGTATTAATCTCTAAATCAGGTAAACAATGTCTGAGCCATCAATTCAGTGTTCCAGCCACAATGTTGTCAATCCTACTGAATTTTTAAAACCTCTTGAAATTTAAATGAACAAACTTGGATCTAGTTTTAATATGGCAGTAGCAGAAGAGTTCCCTTAGAGAGTAAGAAGAAAATATTGTAATTAATATTAGAATATTTAGAAATACTGTGGCTATTTGGATAACACGTTCTTTCTTTATAGGTATACTCAACATGAACTTCTTTAAAAAACACAACAGGAAAAGGATTTGTAAAATATTGTCTATGTGGAAAACACAATGAAAATCTTTCTTTATCCCAGTAGAAAATATGCCACAGTTTCTATATTAATGCAATTATAATCTTTGAGGTTTTACTTAATTTACTTGACCCCAGGATTCACATTTGGAAATGTAATTTCTGCGTATGTATTTTTTTCCTTTCTGTGTAACAGTTATAGGTTATAAAATATATCTTAAAACTTTATCTAGATAGAAAATCCTACTATATAAACTTTTGTTTGTTTGATACTAATTGGATACAAATAGCACATGTTATGCCAGGTAATCTCTAACCTCATTGTCACTTTTTTTTTCTATTGCCACAGTTATATTACTGAAATAACACACAGCATTTTCTCAAATTTAAAATTTCAGGAAATGATACAAATACGATGGGCAAATTGTACCTTAGTGATATAAAAGTGAGCATAATAGAAATTTTTCATAAGTTTAAAATGTCTGATATGCTATCAAATTAAACAATGAGCTTCATTGTGTTAATAGCATTGGCTAGCTAATAATTATTTGAGTTTTACTATTTTGAATAGATTAATAGCTGTGCATCTTAAGTTAACTAAAGTTATGAACTTTATTTAACTTATACTGCCTGAAACTATGTTAAACACTAGAAATTATACTAAAACACTAGATTAACTTGGTTTTGAAACTAAACTACTCCTGAATTCGTGACCCAGAGACCCTGTGAGATAACAAATGTTATTTTAAGGGGCTATGCTTTAGGAAAATTTGTTACACAGCAATTGTAACTCATGTATAACCCAAATGTCTACCAATGGGAGAAGGGATATATAAAATTTGTTCTAGTTACACGATAAAATATTACCCGGCAATAAAAAAGAATGAAGCACTGTTACAGAAAATACTATGGGTGCATCTCACAGGTCCAATAATGAACAAAAGAAACCACACCCAGGGCTTCCCTGGTGGCACAGTGGTTGAGGGTCCGCCTGCTGATGCAGGGGACACGGATTCGTGCCCCGGTCCGGGAAGATCCCACATGCCACGGGGAGACTGGGCCCGTGAGCCATGGCCGCTGAGCCTGCGCGTCCGGAGCCTGTGCTCCGCAACGGGAGAGGCCACAGCAGTGAGAGGCCCGCAAACCACAAAAAAAAACAAACAAAAAAAGAAGCCAGACCCAAAAGATATCATAGGCTTCTTTTTATATCATGTTTTAAAATATCAGGCAAAACCAGTATATGTAGATGGAAGTCAAAGTAATGGTTACCTTGAGGAGTACTGACTGGGAAGGGCAGGGAGGATCCTTTAGGATTTAGGAGCCTAAATCCACAATCAGGCATCTGGAAATGTGTTATATATTAATCTTTGAGGCATTTATAGCAGGTACATAGCAAAAATTAAGCAAGATTTATACATAAGATTTGTATACTTTATTGTAGGTATATTCTATCTCAATAAAAATAAATTTTTATTATGTAAGTTATGTTTTGAAAATATATTCTCAAGTTGTGCCTATGTTGCCTATGTTGATTTGAAGTACAACCAGTGTCATCTGTAGTGGAATACATGGATGTAAAAATTTCAAGGCTTTGAAATGATAACTGAGATAGTATTAGGCTTTGTGATACTTAATTTTATGTGGAAACTTGACAGCACTAAGGAATAACAACTGTAAGACATATTTCTGGGTGTGTGTGTATTTGAGGGTGTTTCTGGGAAAGATTAGCATTTGAATTGGTAGACTGAGTAAAGATCTCCCTTACCAATGTGAGGAATCATCCAATCCACTGAAGGCTTGACTGGAACAAAATGGTGGTGGAAGGGTTACTTTGTTTATTCTCTTGATCTGGGTCATCCATCTTGTCTTGCCTCAGTACATCAGCACTCCTTGTTCTCAGGCCTTCAGACTTGAACTAGGACTTAAATCACTGGCTCCCCTGGTTCTCAAGTTTTCTGGTTTAGAATAGAACTGCACTGCAGGCTTTTCTTGTCTCCAGCTTGCAGAAGGCAGATTGTGGGATTTCTCTGCTTTCATATTTGTGTGAGCCAATCCCTCATAATATATACCTTTCTACATATCTATACAAATTCTATTAGTCTGTTTCTCTATAGGATCCTGGTTGATACAAGCTTTTTGAGTCATAAATATATAGGTGTACTTAGAACCATCACAATAAATTTGATTGCTCATGCAGAGCACATAAAATGATGATGGAACAGAGCACAGGTCACAGACTCCTGAGGGAAACCTACATAAAAAGACCAGGAAAAGGAAAACAAGTTTCAATGGAAACCAAAAGTGCCAAATAAGAATCAGGGAGTGCCAGTTCATAGAAAGCAAAGTCTTATGGTTGTTTTTCAGATAGAAGAGAAAGGTCAACAGCATCATATACTGCAGGATGGTCAGGTAAATAAGGACTGAATATAATTCATTTAAGTCATTGGAAAAAAGATAATTTCTGATCATGAAGAAAGTAGTCTCTTGAAGAGAAGATGAACAATGGTTATCTCTATAAGTACTTGTGCAGCAGTGATTTTTAATTCATGATATAAAATAGAGTTAAATATAAGTAAGTTTCTGGTTGCCACAAATTGTTTTCTCTAATTATACATTGCAGTCCATCCCAACACACAAAAACCTGTCACACTTAGATCAGTAAAATAAGGTTGAATTCAGGCAAACAACCTATTATTGTCAAAATGATGCCTCTTTAGATTGAATGTAGTACTTTTCAACTAGTTACATTCATGTAATATGGTTATAGTTACAAAGATTCTATCTCAGGAGTTTAGGGGCTTCACAAACTAAATAATCCTGCAGATGTGTATTGTCAACTCCTCCTCACGCATAAGAACTAATCTTCCATATTTCCAGGTGGAGTATGGAAAATCCAGTTAAATTGTATTTGTTATTACTCATGCATTTCCCATCTCTATTACAAAATGATATGCTGCTCTCATTCAAAAGAAAGGGGAGAGACTATTTGGGGAAAGCATTTCTTATTTCATCACTTTAGACTATTGCTTCTATAGGTGTGAAGTTAGACTTATCATTTCTTAAGAAACCTTCATCCTTTTACAGGTTCAAATAACTCAGGAAGCTATTTCCACCCCAAATACTGGCTCAGACAATCTTAGCCACCTACACAACAAATAGGAGACAAATAGGAAATGAAGTGACAGAGGAAATATGCATTTTGTGTCACAGCCAGGTGGAGAAGGATCTCTAATAAAAAGTGTTGTATCTCAGAGAAGCTCTAGATTAGTGTCCAATGACAAAACTGGATATATAAACTTGAGAGTCACCTGCATATAAGTAGAAACTGAGGACTTTAATGTAGAAGAGGTAAACCATGGAAGGAATACAGAGTGTGATGAAAAAGGATATAAACCTGTGTTTGGGAAACTGAAAATATTTAGTAGCTGAGTAGAGGAGGACAAGCATGCAAATGAGCAACCAGAGAGGAAGGTTGTCCTTCAGGAAGGGGTGGTGTCAATGAAGTAAAAGAGAGAGTGTTTCAAGGAACTGACTTGAGTAGCATCAACAATTCAATGCATGGCTGAATGGTAAAGTAAGAGAAGGACCGAAAAATAACCACTGGGTATAACAACATGGAGGTTCTAGGTGACCTCCTCAAACATTGCTTCTGTGAACAGACTGAAGTTAGAGTAATGTGGAGGCCATGAAATGCATTTCACAGATCTGTTTTGGAGGAGCATATTTGACTGGCAGCTCCAGGTGCTGTGGGATTTCTCCACCAGGCACTTTTTGTCCAAGCACTGCTCATTGGACTTGTCTCGCTTTTCTTGGAACTATGCTGCAGTCTAATACTATTCTTATCTAATTCTCCTTCCTTATGTCTCTCCTTCCACAGGTGAGAGACCTGAATCACAGTCTGAAGTCTCATGCAGTTGGCACTGGGAATGGTCTGAGAACACAGGTGGTTATGTGGCATTGGCTCATCACCCCCAGCAGCTGAATTGGGCACAACCCTGCATAGTAAGTGGGGCAAAGGTACACCCTGGCAGAAGATGGTACTCAGTTGGTAAAGATTTCATGGGGGGTGATGTAGGAAAACATCCTTGTGGAAGGGAAAGCCCTTGCTGGTGTGATGATTCATGCATTGAAAGATAAGTGGGGAAGAATATCTGCAAAGACAGCAGAGTTGTCTTTTTACTGCTGAGTTATATTCCTTACCTGCTAGTCTTGAGAAAATATCTTGGTACTATTTATGTGCATTTTTTGTGCATGTGGGGAATAAGGAGAGTTATGATGAAATGCCCTCTGAGAGGCTGAGTATTCAGAATAACTGAAAGGTGGGGTGTATTAACGCTTCCTCCTCGCTCTTCTCTATACCATGGAAAAAGCGTATGTTTTTCTTCTAGAGCTAGAAATTTGTCTTCAGAAGAAAATAGGACCCAAGAGCATGGTTAAAAGCATCATTAGGCCACTAGTTGATTATCAAATTATTTATCTAATTTTAGAATGTTGTATTTGGTAGAAAATATTCTGCCATTTCATAGATAATAACGTTTATTTTTTATTGGGTTGTGTCTGAAAAGATCTCTATCATGAGGATGGTATGAATTGACTAGAAGTAGTGTTTTGTGTCTATTAGGCTTGAAATTAAAAATAAGTCAAAAGTATCTTTAACCAAGGTGGTACTACCTTATCAGAAATGAATAAAATCAACCCTGTTTCCAAGGCAGAGGAAATACAGATCTGGGATAAATATTATCTAGAAGATGTGATTTAATTTTAAAACAGTAACTCTGAATTCAGATGGAATTATATGAGTTTAGCTTTTACAAAAAATGAATTAAATTAATCAGAACAGAACGTTCAGAGAACTTAGGAACATTTGTATGGCTCAGAGAATTAGAGTTAGCAAAATATTTTTTTAAAGCTAATAGTACAAATATAGTATAGGATATGCCCAAATTTACAAGAATACATTTACATTTATATGAAAATACAAATTTTGCTTATGGTTTATTTGGATATACAAATATGTATTGACAATGTCTCTTATACATTGTTAACCTTTGATACTCTCCTATGAAGTGGTAAATATACAATTGCAAAAGACAAATATATTATTCTAATGAGGATGGTTCAAGAAGTTAAATAAAAATGGGCAAGTTTACATACAGTCATGAAAGAAAATTGTCATGAGAAAAAATCAGTTAAGACATTGTTGACTAAAAAATATGTAATATATATTAATATGTATAAAGTATTCAAACTGTGCAAAACTTTAATCATAAAACATAAATGTGAGTAGGTTCTAATAATACAATCAATAAGCTATCTCAGTTCACTATATGAACAACATAGGCAAAGTGCTTAAATAATGATTATTACACTATCCAAATTTTTCATTTGTGTTCACTCTACAGATACAACATAAAACTATAATAAAAGATTGAGGCTGGGTCATATTCATTAAAAAAATGCACATTCAATGAGATTTAGTCTTTCCATATTTTTCTGAAAAGGTAGAACATAGCAATTTATTTTCTTTCAAATATTGGTCACATTATGTCTCTAGTTTAACAAGTACAAGAAACTTGTGCTTCACTATTTTAGAGAAGTGTTATATTCCAAACCAGAGTGCTATTTGTGTTCTCTGTTCTTGTGTTCTCTATTCCAAAAAAAATTGATTTTTTTCTGTATATGAAGCTCAGTCTAAAATTTATGATTTCCCCAAATTTATCTCTTGTATACATATATTTTCACTCATATTTTTTACTGAACATCCTTATGGATTCTGTTCCATAGACCTGACACTGTCTAACATGTTAGCAACTATCCACATGTAATTATTTAAAATTGAATTAATTCAAATTAATTAAAAATTCAGTTTTTTAGTCACACTAGCCACATGTTAAGTGTTCAGTAGCCATGTGTGTCTTTCATATTGGATAATTCAGACATACAGCATTTCTGAAATCACAAAAATGTATATTGGACAGGACTGATAATAGACAGTAACATTCAATCATTGTTTATCCATTTATTCAGCCATTAACTACTATCTTAATGAATATCCATAATGTATCAGGAACTGTCTTTAGTTCCAAGGATATGGAAATGAATACAATGAATATAGTGCCTGCTTTCATCAGACTTACATTCTTGAAATTAAGACAGAAATAAAATATTAACCAACAAAAACTATATGATGTTAAAATCAAAAACAAATGAAGACTAGCCTTGAAAATTCCCTGAGCAGACAAAATCAGTTTAGTCATAAAAGCAAAGCTTAATTTAGCTTATTATGCAAGGCTAATTTTACCCGAGTCATATCTTATTTATGCCTCTGGATCTCGTAAGCAAAACTTAAACCCTTTCCCAAGGATGGTATGAGATATCCACTGACCAGTTCTCTACCATTAAAGAAAAATCTAATATTATAACCAATCACTGAGAAGAATAAACAGTCATTGCTTTCTCACCATAGTTGTTTTATAAAAAAAAATACACCCCTGAACCTCATCCCATGTTTTGGTTTGAGTGCTCCCAGTTCACAAACTGTCTTTTTGGTGTCTGCACAGTAAACTTACTAATTGCTACTTGTGTGATTCATTGGTTTTACTTCTGTTATTTCTGAGCTTTTGACAATGATGCCCATGATATGATCATCTATAAAGTGGTAGAGTGTAAACTAGAGGAATTAATTTAGTCTAGTGGGAGAGTAGTGATAAGGAAATACTTCCCTGAAGAAATAATGTTTCCTGAAAAATAAGTGTGAGTTATCCAGGTAGAAAAATTTACGGATTACCACTGTATTAGGATGGAAGAGTAGTTGACTTTGGACATAGAATATTGCATGTGTAAAAGCTATAATTCAGGAAAACTTTTATTTTTTTGAAGTATAGTCATACCACGGCTCACGGGTCCAGCCGCTCCACGGCATGTGGGATCTTCCTGCACTGGGGCACGATCCCGCGTCCGCTGCATTGGCAGCAGACTCTCAACCACTGTGCCACCAGGGAAGTCCAGTCATAAATCCTTATTGCTAGACTATTTAAGGGGGGACGGCAACAGGTCAGAAGGAAAAAATGGACCATACCACACAGGCTGAGATGGGTCATGGCCAGGTCTGACACACAGATATTTTGAGAGAGGCCCATTAAAGCTACAAGAAATTGAACCTGATTATTTAACTGTGCAGAGTAAGAAATTTATTATATTGTAATAACGTAGACCTTTGTGTGCTACGTGTACCACCCACCAAACTCCCACCCCAGTGCATTAGATACATGGTAAAGAATGAGCCTGTCTTTATTCTCTTCTACTCCATGGACTCCATATGCCAACTACACTGCTAGGGCCTCTGCACTTGGGGTATGCCTCTGTGAGAAATAAGAGGGGCCAGGAGGAGACACATACATGTATTCTATCATGTGTCCCTGATCTTGTGTGTATCTTTATTCTCTATCATAGCTGATTGGTTCAGTTAGACTCAGGCAGGAAAACAGAAATCACACAAATTATTTTAACAGAAAGAATGTAGTACAGAGAATTGATTGAACAAATATTGCACAGGGGTGTCCAGCATAGCTGTTGCTAAAATCAAATATGATATTTGAAGTGGGACTACAAAGGTATCTGGTACATGCAGCTTGCGAGGCCTGGACTTTTGTGGGTGGTACTGCTTTATTTTGTCTCCATGAGCACAGGTAATACTTATTTAAAACAAACTGGGTGATCATGTTTAAAGGAAGTCTCATCTGTTTGACCATCATCATTGCTAAATGATGCCAAACTAGAAGATTTAGAACTTATTTTCTTGGCATTGAAGCTTTATAAATTGGAGCTTGTGAGTTTAGCAAGTTTGATATATTTCTACTTTGATTACTTTTCAGTCAAAAAGCAATTTTGGACCTTACTGACACCAACAGGAAGAAGTACAACTGAGGAGTTTATTATGGGTAGAGGAGGGGGAGGTTAAAAGTGCCATTGTCTGAGATGCAGAAAATAGATATATGTTTTCTAGGAGTATAATAAGCTTAGAGTGCAACAAATTGAGTTAAAAACTAACAAGTATTCGATATAATGTATATGTGGAGATACCTAGAAGGTAATTTAGGTTTACTGATAAGAATAGAGCTCAAGGGAAAAGGCTGTCTGGAATATATAAATACAGCTGTTAGAGTGACTGAGACACCATAAGAAAAAATGAAGAGTTTTCCCCAATATAGGACACTGCTTCTGTGGAACAGAAAATTTAGAAGCTGTGATCAGGAAATAGCTCACATAGGAATAAAGAAGCAACTAGAAAGATAAAAAAATACCTGGAGAGAGTTGTGTCATGGAAATCAAAAATGAAGTTTCAAGAATGCAAAATACAAAGAAAATTGCCCGCAGTATCAAATGCTGCAGTGGTAAGAAGTGTTCTGAGAAGAATCCACTAGATTTAATGAGCAGACTACTGATATATTGAGCAGTAGAGGGTGAAACAACATTTCATTGGTTTGAGTGTGAATGTCAAACGAAGAAGTAAAGCCAATGACATGAGATCACTCTTTCTTAACAACAGCTATTAAAATGTTGCAATAGTTTGAATGTTAATAGAAGAGAGAAAGAGCTTGGCAATGGGAGGACAAGGTATAGAGGGAGAGCATTAGCAATTTATACAACTTCATAGGCTAGGAATATTAATCCTTAACCTACAGTATTTTTTGAAAAGTGTACTCGTTCTACCAGAAACTATCCTGGGAATAATAGCAAATTTGGCCATTAACGTAGAGGAATTCTTGATGAAATTTTGGAGAATTGTTTTCTCTCACCATACTCTATATTAATTCATTGGTTTGTTTTAGAAGCTAAAGAATTAGAACTCTAAAATATAAACATTTTAAAAAGATTTCTCAAAAATGTCCCTTTCATGTTCTAGTCAAAACACTATTAAGTCAAATTTAGATATGATATACACTTGTGCTGTGAAGTTTCTTTTACACTTGCTTCCAAGGTCTGAACAGTGAAGAGCCCTGCCCACCTTACTGCCCCACTTCCCCCAAACACACTCACACACACACACAAACACACACACAATCTATCCTAGTGCAGATCATAAGAGATTATTCATGGTTATTTTCTGTGGACACAATCTGATCCTTATATGCTCTGGGGTATTTCTCCCTCTTTTACTAAAACAATTTAGAGTAATGACCTTGACTTCCCATTTCAGGTTCCACATGTAAGGAACTTGGAAATTTTGACTCAGTTCAAACAGCAAGTAAAAAGCAGAATGGGGAATTCCTTTGCAGTCCAGAGGTTAGGACTCCACACTGTCACTGCCGAGGGCCCAGGGTTCAATCCCTGCTCAGGGAACTAAAATCCCACAAGCAGCGCAGTGTCACCAAAAAAATAAATAGAAAAATAAGAATAAATTAAAAATCTTAAAAAAAAAAAACAGAAAAAATGCAGGACATACTGAAAAATTAACTCTAGTAGGATCTGTAAGAGAGGGGAGGACACAGGCCAAATTCCTTCCCTCAAATTGGAGAGACCAACAGATGAATACAGGTCATCAGCTTACTAAAGCAGGGACTCACAAGCAGAAACTTCCTAGGTAACAGGGCCTGGGGTAGGAAAACCAGAACTGTAATTGGCCCATTTCCCTAAAAAGAGAGGGAACGAGATACCAGACACGGATGTAGTGAATGGACTCTGAAAAGTACACACTGAAATGTGAGAGACAAAGAAAAGATCATTGCCTGCAAGAAATTCTGAAAAAGTTATATAAGGATGTAGGAATTAATGGGATGACAAATGTGACAACCTCTGTGGTAAGTAACAAGATATATTACATTAAAATACCCAAATTATGGAAATTGCTTTGACTCTATATCTTTCAGAAACCATAGATCAAAGCTTAACTGAATATAAATGAAAACATTAAATGATGTCATATTGCCAAAATAATATTTTCAAAGTGTAAGACTCTAACAATTGCTTTTGTTGTCCAATTTCAGATAATTTAAAAAAGAGTCAATGTAATATATATGCTTCATTCAATCTAAATCAGAATTCTTCAAGACTGTGTGATAAATGTGTTGCTCCACATAAAAGCATGATGATAAAAATAAATTAAGCTATTATATATAAGAATTCTAGGTAATTTTTTTTAATTGCTGTGAAACATCAATTATATCTGGGGGCACAGAAGGCTTTTAACCTAATTCTAAAATCTCTCTATGGCCTATATTTTTTTGATCTATGGACTCTAAGAAAATAAAATTATAAAAATGATTTTTCTCCTGATTACGTACAGTCTTTCCCATGAACTTTCACTTGTGGTAGAGCAAAATTGATTTTATATAGTATACATTTTTTTAAACTAAAAAATAATTTTAAAAAGATCTTGTATTTGCATGTTTTGTGAAATAACATTTATTACATTATTTATCTCAATTTGCTTCAAAAATGTTTTCACGTTCGAATTATCTTCAATAATTTTCAATAAAAAACTTATTTTCTTGTAAATGTGTAATTATTTTAAATAAGAACACAGGGAAATGCTCATGTTACTTACCTCATTGTTTGTACCTGAATTCAAGAACAGTTTTTTCCCCCTTCTAAAAGCCACACACTGTGTTTATCCTTGTATTCAGTGGCTTGCTATACACCATATGAAGATCATTCTGCTGGCTCTTTTAAAGAAAGGCAAGCAGATATAAGATATGGTCCCACCATGACATCCTCACTTTTTATATATTGACTAATTGCTAAACAAAACAAGAATTGTTGTATTCATTAAAAGTAAACAAAATATCAGCCACTTCGGTGATGTCAATTCCTTTATATGCCAAATTTTCCCTGTCCTTTAATATTTAAATATTAAATATCAAATCTCCATATTACATATGATTGGAAACCCAGTTATCTCCTAACAACTTCACAGATGACCAAGAGGCTTAAATTTCTCTTTATTTCCAATATCTTGAGTCCATTGAATCTTTATATTCCCACCCAAGAGGTATACACAATATGTCACTGCCTCCTTCACTCTCCAAAATAACACAGTTTACAGAAGCTTTGAGATGATGAAAGCAGTTTTCTCACAGCATACAGTTTACCATGAGAATCACCTTAATAATAGATTATGCTAATTGTGAGTGTGGATTATTCTACCCAGGAAGTCAGGTTGTATGGAATTCTAGCTTCACTAGATCCAACAGCTGTGAACATGGGTGCTTTTCTTAATCTATCTGTGCTTCACTTGACTTACATGGGGATTGTGTGGATTCCATGAGTTAATATTTGCAAGTTTTCTCGTTGGGTTATTTTCAGTTTTGTTTGCTGGCATATTGCTCCAGCCTCCCACACCTGCTGCTTTATGGATGTTTCAGAATCTTAAAAGCTCAAGTCACTTTATCACATAAAAACATTTTTCTTCTAGGTTTTTCTCTGTAGCTCATTTTGGCCATGACTTCTGAGCTGTTCTTACCAATTAGTGTGGGTATTAAGATGTTGCACTGAATTAGGGGTTTGTAAAATTTTGGTAAAGGGCCAAAGAGTAAATATTTTAGGCTTTGTGAGGTATCTGTTGCAACTACTTAATTCTGCTCTTGTAGCTCAAAAGCAGCCGTAGAAAATACATAAAATGGGCAGGCTATACGCTAATAAAATTTTGTAAAAACAGGTGGATTTTATGAGCCATTGTTTGACTATTCCTGCTCTAAATGAAACATGAGTGTGGCTATACCCATGGACCATAGTTAACTGACCCCAGCACTAAACAAGAGCAGATTGATCTTTTAAAACCATTTTATTATTATGAAATATCTCATAAATATAATTTTATATGTTACATAAATGTCATATGCCATAAGTAGTAAAACAATAATAAAATGAGCAATTGAGGACCCAACAACTGAATTATCCAGCAGAGCATTACCTGTATAGCTAAAAGCCCCTCTGTGACCCTTTCAGTTGTATGACTTTTCTTTCCCAGGCTCCCATATCACCTCTCAGTCCTCTCTGGAAAGAATTACTATTCATATATATTATTTCCTTGTTTTTCCTTATCAGTTGATTCTCCTTATTCGTGGTGTATATGCTGCATAAAGTTGAGGTGAACACTGAATTAGCAAATACTGAACCATTGTTCCTAAGGGAAATATGGACACACACACACACACACGTGCACACATACATCTCACATAGATTACAATCTTAAATTGTAAAAACAGCTCACCCTGGTAGATTTGATTTTTCCTATTTTATAAAAGAGGAAATAAGGTTCAGAATGGTTAAGTGACTTTCTTGAAACCTCCCCACTAGCAGATGCCAGAGGTGGGATTCAGTCCCTGTCCAGCTAGAGCTGCTTGCTCTGCAGTGCACTGCCCTCTCCATCCTGTGGGCATCACTCTGAGAGCTGAAACAAGAGGGCAGAGCACCTTACCCTGTTACCCGTCATCTGGGAACAGAGGCCTCAGACTCAAATATTAACTGTTCTGAGCATGTCTGACTATAGATTTGGGGATTACAAATACATTTTAGCAAGTAAGCAAATCACACATACAGAATTTTAAACAATGATGGTTGACAATAGTTTTGTTACATACGTATGCATATATCCTTAGTTTTGTATAATTGTGTTTTTATGTAATTGATTCCATAACAGATGTGATTTTTTTCAATGCTATTGCTAAGCCACATATATTTCTGAGATTGATATATTTTGAGATTATTGACCATGGTTCATTCGTTAAAACTGTAATTAACTCTAATGTATTAATGTCAATATATAATTGCTTTGCCCATTCTTTTATTTTGGGGGCTTTTTGGCTATTATGAGTTTCTTGCTACCACAAACAATCCTGGTATAAATATTTTTGTTCATTACTATTGGTAAAAAAAAAATTCCATGGGATATATTACCTTGTCTATTTTTATTCACTTGATCATATTTTCATTCTCTTAAATCACTTTATAGAAGAAAAATATTAATAGCTTTACTAATGTTAATCCAAACTTGTATATAGGAGATAAAACTAATTTAGCTTAGATTTTAAAATATAACCTGATTACATTTTCCAGTGCATTGTTTAAATTCTTTGTATCCATAATCATGAGTGTCAGTTGGCATATAATTTTTTAAAGTATATTTTTTTGGTCTGGTGTTAGTAAAATGCCTTTTAAAATTAGATAGTGTTTTCAGTTTTTCTGTGCTTCATAAAATTTGTGCATCTGTTACCTGAAAATTTGGTAAAATATTTATTTAAAATTATATTCTGATATTTTATTTCTTCCCTCTTCTATTGTTATTTTAAATGATAAATTTATTCCCTAAATATTTTCCTACAAAATTTGAAATGTATACTCTCTGTTTCTAAGTTTTTGGTGTTTCTTTTTGAAATTTTACCATAATTTATTTAGTTATGACAACTGTATTATATCTATATACATACATATATATATA